>NC_079221.1:55213853-55251353 GCF_029633865.1 Lampris incognitus | reverse complement strand
GGGTGGATTCTGGAGAAATAGAGAGGGAGACAGGATGGATTCTAGAGAAATAAAGAGAGAGGGAGACAGGGCGGATTCTGGAGAAATAAAGAGAGAGGGAGACAGGATGGATTCTGGAGTAATAAAGAGGGAGACAGGGTGGATTCTGGAGAATTAGAGAGGGAGACAGGATGAATTCTGGAGAAATAAAGAAAGAGGGAGACAGGATGGATTTTGGGGAAATAAAGAGAGAGGGAGACAGGATGGATCCTGGAGAAATAAAGAGAGAGGGAGACAGGATGAATTATGGAAAAATAAAGAGCGAGAGAGACCGGATGAATTCTGGAGAAATAAAGAGAGGGACACAGGATAGATTCCGGGGAAATAAAGAGAGAGGGAGACAGGACGGATTCTAGAGAAATAAAGAGAGAGGGAGACAGGACGGATTCTAGAGAAATAAAGAGAGAGGGAGACAGGATGGATCCTGGAGAAATAAAGAGAGAGGGAGATAGGACGGATTCTAGAGAAATAAAGAGAGAGGGAGACAGGGCGGATTCTAGAAAAATAAAGAGAGAGGGAGACAGGATGAATTCAGGAGAAATAAAGAGAGAGGGAGACAGGATGAATTCTTGAGAAATAAAGAGAGGGAGACAGGATGAATTCTGGAGAAATAAAGAGAGAGGGAGACAGGATGAATTCTGGAGAAACAAAGAGAGAGGGAGACAGGATGGATTCTGGAGAAATAAAGAGAGAGGGAGACAGGATGAATTCTGGAGAAATAAAGAGAGAGGGAGACAGGATGGATTCTTGAGAAATAAAGAGAGAGGGAGACAGGATGGATTCTGGAGAAATAAAGAGAGAGGGAGACAGGATGGCTTCTGGAGAAATAAAGAGAGAGGGAGACAGGATGGCTTCTGGAGAAATAAAGAGAGAGGGAGACAGGATGAATTCTGGAGAAATAAAGAGAGAGGGAGACAGGATGGATGAAGTCGTCAGCAGATAGAAGATCCCAGAGACAGACATGCATGAAATAGAAGAACAACAGAGAACCAGAGTGAGTGAGAGGGGGGGAGAGAGATGGAGAAGGTGAGACTGACAGAGAGTCAGTCCCCTCAACTGATGCCAATGACAGATGAGAAACAGCTCACACAAGGTGTGTGTGTGTGTGTGTGTGTGTGTGTGTGTGTGTGTGTGTGTGATTACTATAAGATCAGCTCTTTGGTTGGCGTGGAGATGGTGAGGAAGAGGAGTAGGTGTGTTTGACGCATCACACACTCATCCAGACAGACATAAAGTAACGTGTGTGTGTGTATGTGTATGTGTGTGTGTCTGAGTGTGTATGTGTGTGTATGTGTGTGTGTGTCTGAGTGTGTATGTGCACACTTTGTATTCTCAAGTCCAACGTTCTCGCTCTCACACACTTCTGCATGTGTATTTATTTGGACGGCGTTGAAACTTAACAATATGTGACTGTAGGGGACGTTTACTCCTGACAAATGGCCGCCGGTCTGCTCCAGGCCGCTTCACACTGCCTCTGCTGGAAACCTGCAGCCTGCTCCAGGCCGCCTCACACTGCCTCTGCTGGAAACCTGGAAACCTGCAGCCTGCTCCAGGCCACTTCACACTGCCTCTGCTGGAAACCTGGAAACCTGCAGCCTGCTCCAGGCCACTTCACACTGCCTCTGCTGGAAACCTGGAAACCTGCAGCCTGCTCCAGGCCGCTTCACACCGCCTCTGCTGGAAACCTTCAGCCTGCTCCAGGCCGCTTCACACTGCCTCTGCTGGAAACCTTCAGCCTGCTCCAGGCCGCTTCATGCCGCCCCTGCTGGAAACCTGCAGCCTGCTCCCGGCCGCTTCACAGCGCCTCTGCTGGAAACCTGCAGCCTGCTCCAGACCGCCTCACAGCACCCCTGCTGGAAACCTGCAGCCTGCTCCAGACCGCCTCACAGCACCCCTGCTGGAAACCTGCAGCCTGCTCCAGGCCGCTTCACACCGCCTCTGCTGGAAACCTGCAGCCTGCTCCAGGCCGCTTCACACTGCCTCTGCTGGAAACCTGCAGCCTGCTCCAGGCCGCTTCATGCCGCCCCTGCTGGAAACCTGCACCCTGCTCCAGGCCGCTTCACACCGCCTCTGCTGGAAACCTGCAGCCTGCTCCAGGCCACTTCACACTGCCTCTGCTGGAAACCTGGAAACCTGCAGCCTGCTCCAGGCCACTTCACACTGCCTCTGCTGGAAACCTGCAGCCTGCTCCAGGCCACTTCACACTGCCTCTGCTGGAAACCTGCAGCCTGCTCCAGGCCGCTTCACACTGCCTCTGCTGGAAACCTGCAGCCTGCTCCAGGACGCTTCACACTGCCTCTGCTGGAAACCTGCAGCCTGCTCCAGGACGCTTCACACTGCCTCTGCTGGAAACCTGGAAACCTGCAGCCTGCTCCAGGGTGCCTCACAGCACCTCTGCTGGAAACCTGCCGCCTGCTCCAGGCCGCTTCACACCGCCTCTGCTGGAAACCTGGAAACCTGCAGCCTGCTCCAGGCCGCTTCACACTGCCTCTGCTGGAAACCTGCAGCCTGCTCCAGGCCGCTTCACACTGCCTCTGCTGGAAACCTGGAAACCTGCAGCCTGCTCCAGGGTGCCTCACAGCACCTCTGCTGGAAACCTGCAGCCTGCTGCAGGGTGCCTCACAGCGCCCCTGCTGGAAACCTGCAGCCTGCTCCAGGGTGCCTCACAGCACCTCTGCTGGAAACCTGCCGCCTGCTCCAGGCCGCCTCACGCCGCCCCTGCTGGAAACCTGCAGCTCCAGGGAGACAAAACAATCACACCCCGAGTTTAGAGCCGAGCGGAGGATTGATGTGTCTCCACACAGGTTTAACTCACAGCCCGTGCAGACTATGGAGAGCAGGGGGTCGCCGTGATGGGACTGACCTGCTGGGATTGCGGGGGGGGGGGGGGTGTCCCCTCATATGGAAGCAACGTTAACACCACAACACCAGCGGGTCGTCCACATTGCTGCGGTGGACAGACATGTAGACACGTTCTGTGTGGGATATAAATACACGGCGTGGGCACACATGCTGCTGCAGCTCCGGCTCGGGGATTCGGAGAAAGCTGAACCGCAGCCAAGTCCGGCTTAACTCCGCCTCACATGTGCACCGCCCTCACATCCACTGTTTGTCTTATCTGCACACCGGGTATTTTTAGTGTGGAGCTTAGCTTTTAGGAGGCTGGCGGGTAGTGGGTGGGTGTGTGTGTGTCTGTGTGTGTGTGTCTGTGTGTGTGTCTGTGTGTGTCTGTGTGTGTGTGTGTGTTTCAGGGCATGGCGTCAGCACAGTGGCAGAGCTTGGCACTCTGCATGCCAAACTGCTCTTGGTGTGTGTGTGTGTGTGTGTGTGTGTGTGTGTGTGTGTGTGTGTGTGTGTGTGTGTGTGTGTGCGTGAGGAATCTGCCCTTTAGTTTATTAAAAGCTGGTGAACAATGGAGGGAGGTGCTGTGGGGGGCTGATGATGTAATCTTTGGAAGGGAGCAGTGGGGGGGGGGGTTATTTAGAGAAAGTGATGATGTCATGAGGAAGAGGAGACTGAAAAAGAAGAAACACATGAACAATGATTGACAGGAAAACAAAAATCTCCACTGAACCTTCATACCTGCTGGTTCTACCTAACACCCCCACATAATGCCCCCTCACCCCCACCCCACCCCACCCACCCCCACCCCACTGTCCTCTGATGCACCTGTTTCTGGCACTGAGCACCAGCCGTTGCTCATGCAGACAACTGTGGACTCAGCTGTGGATCCTGCTGAAGATCAATACACCCCCCAATACACCCCCCCAGCTCCCTGTCCCATAGACCCCCATACACCCCCCAATACACCCCCCCAGCTCCCTGTCCCATAGACCCCCATACATTACCCCCATACACCCCCCAATACACCCCCCCAGCTCCCTGTCCCATAGACCCCCATACATTACCCCCATACACCCCCCAATACACCCCCCCAGCTCCCTGTCCCATAGACCCCCATACATTACCCCCATACACCCCCCAATACACCCCCCCAGCTCCCTGTCCCATAGACCCCCATACAACACCCCCATGCAACACCCTCCCATGCAACACCCCCATACAACACTCCCATGCAACACCCCCCAATACACCCTCCCATACACCCCCAATACACCCCCCCAGCTCCCTGTCCCATAGACCCCCATACAACACCCCCATACAACACCCCCATGCAACACCCCCCAATACACCCTCCCATACACCCCCCAATACACCCCCCCAGCTCCCTGTCCCATAGACCCCAATACATTACCCCCATACGACAACCCCCATACAACACCCCCCAATACACCCTCCCATACACCCCCCAATACACCCCCCCAGCTCCCTGTCCCATAGACCCCCATACATTACCCCCATACAACAACCCCCATACGACAACCCCCATACAACACCCCCATAGAACACCCTCCCATACACCCCCCAATACACCCCCCCAGCTCCCTGTCCCATAGACCCCCATACATTACCCCCTATACAACACCCTCCCATACAACACCCCCATACAACACCCTCCCATGCAACACCCTCCATACAATACCCTCCCATACAACACCCCCATACATTACCCCATACAACACCCTCCCATACAACACCCCCATACATTACCCCCATACAACACCCTCCCATGCAACACCCTCCCATACAACACTCCCATGCAACACCCTCCCATGCAACACACCCCATACAGCATCCCAGCAACGATCACAAGCTAGCACCAGCAGAACAGCCACATGAATGCCTCACCACAAAGCCCAGTGCCTGTGTGTGTGTGTGTCTGTGTGTGTCTGTGTGTGTGTGTGTGTGTGTGTGTCTGTGTGTGTGTGTGTGTGAGGACCCATAAGTAAGGTGGGCAGGGGATATTTATACATGTACTGCTAGCAACAAACAACTTGCTGGGAATGAGAGATTGTCTTGTACACACCATACTGTTGGACCAGTCGGAGGCTCTGTCTCTCTCTCTGTCGCTCTCTCTCGCTGTCTCTCTCTATCTGTCTCTCTCTCTCTCTGTCACTCTCTCTCTCTCTCTCTCTCTCTCTCTCTCTCTCTCTCTCTCTCTCTCTCTCTCTCTCTCTCTCTCTCTCTGTGTGTGTGTGTGTGTCTCTCTCTCTGCTATGGATTTTCACACCACCACTTTTCCAAACAGAACTCACATGTTGGGGTAAAATGCCTGTCTGTTGAATTAGAACAGCCAGAGGATTGTTCAGCTTCGGCGATGACTCTGCGTGCATGTACAGACTGTACACAACGTCTGCAACAACTGAAACACAAAGCACAATCCTCCATAGGGTCCACAGGAGCAGATCCAAAAGAGGGAGGTGACATGGAGGTGGTTTACCACCGGCACCTTTGGCCGCGCTGAGTCAAACCGTGCCGCGTTGACTTGCGTCTCCGTTACCAGTCTAAACGCGGCAAGCGGTGCCGAGTCGGGCCGGAGCGCGCCAGACCCTCCTCCGAGTGGGCCGCTGTGACGTCACATGGGCTTCGCCTCTTCTGCATCCATTTCGTCATCCAGTCGCCGTTCTGCAAGCAATAAGCGGTAGATGTCAAGCAAAACAGAAACAACAGCCTGAGAATCCATGAGCAGTAGCTCGCTACCAATAACCGCGGCACAGTGCAATAGCAAACAACGCTAGAGGGCGCTGCTTCTAAACATCAACTCAACACAAGTGCGTCGTCAGTTACAGACACCTTCAGGCGGGTAGCACATTATATATGTAGAGAGAGAGCGAGAAAGAAAGAGAGAATCTGCAGGTATGGGGCAAGTTTCGGTGCCAAAAGCCTTCTGGTGTCCGTTTCTGTTATAGTCCCAGTAGTACTGACCAATCACATGGCGACACGCATGGGCGCAAGGCCATGTAAACTGGGACGACATCCAGCGCTTCACCTGTGCCCCCGTCCATAGGGTTAGTGGTTGTGTCAGGAAGGGCACCTGCTGTAAAATGTTGCCAAATCGTTATGCGGATTGACAAGACCGCCATCGGTACTGTGCCCTCACAGGGTACCGACGGAAACAATCAAATCCGCTGTGGCGACCCCTGGGAAACAGGGAACAAGCCGAAAGAAGAAGAAGAGTATTGACCAATCACGTTTGAGTAGGCAGGGCTTTCTACGGGAAGCCATCTGGACCTAAAACACCTACAAAAACTGTCATCCATCCATCCATTATCCGAACCGCTTATCCTGCTCTCGGGGATGCTGGAGCCTATCCCGGCAGTCATTGGGCAGTAGGCAGGGAGACACCCTGGACAGACCACCAGGCTATCACATAGGGCCCCCCCCCCACACACACACATTCATATCTAGCGACAATTTAGTATGGCCGATTCACCTGACCTACAAGTCTTTGGACTGTGGAAGGAAACCGGAGCCCCCGGAGGAAACCCACGCAGACACAGGGAGAACATGCAAACTCCACACACAGGACGACCCCCGTCCACCCGCCCGCCAAGGTTGGACTACCCCAGGGCTCGAACCTAGGACCTTCTTGCTGTGAGGCAACCGCGCTAACCACTGCACCACCAATGCGCTGCCAATGTTTGCATGTTGTGTGGCGAAATGTTCGACTCATGTTCACCACAGGTGAAACAATGCAGTCCTACACATCGTTTGTCAGCACCAACTGCATTCTCGCGTCTCAGATTTCTAATCTGATTGTAAACAATGACGGGCCCACAGAAGAGGAAGTCTTCTTAGGAAACGGAAGCGAACAGCCAGCAGCCCCGAAATATTGGCCATTGTCTCCAGAGGCTAACTCGTCTAATGACGATTTAGCCTCTGGAGACAGTCTGGGTTCCAAGATTGGCCCGGTTGTAATGGAAATGCAAATCCCAGCTGTGATGCGCTGACGCACTGAGTCGAGCCAAGCCAGCACATGTGTATGGAAAAGGTCTAGAGGTGAGCAGCAGCAGAGCAGAACAAACTGCCGGCTACTCCAGTTGAATAGCCCCGCCTGTTTTATCAGGGCTGATTGTGATTGGCGGATGGGGAATTTGAGGCGGCCCAGCTGTGAGTCAGAGGTTCCCGACTGAACGTCCCGGTGCACTCAGTGGTCTCATGGGCTTCATCTGAGCCCACACAATGTCCCATTTATCATTTTGTTCTTCAGAAGGCTGCTCATGAGCGCCCCCAGCGGGTGCCTTTTGTGCCCCTTTGGCAAAGCTTGCATCTTCACTATTAAGCAGTCTATGACCCCAAATTCTTTGCGATGACTATTCATAGCAGATAAGATAAATGCTTGCCATGAGGGAGGGAAAGTGGAAGAGTCGCCTTCTGCTGGTAACGTTCCACCCTCAGTGTCAAATGCTTTGAATTCTCCACAAGGAGAGGATGCAAGGATGTCCGACTGCGTTGCAATATGAAGGCAGTGATGCCACTTCGTTAATGATTTGAGTCAGCCTTGATCATTTCTGATTATCTTTGTGCAACGAGAGACAAAGTCAGCTTTTTACCCGATGTGATATAATTTTGATCATGTAGGCCTAATTCCATTGGCGGCACGGTGAAACAGTGGTTAGCGCGGTCGCCTCACAGAAAGAAGGTCCTGAGTTCGAGCCCCCCGGTAGTCCAACCTTGGGGGTCGTCGAGTTTGCATGTTCTCCCCGTCTGCGTGGGTTTCCTCCGGGTGCTCCGGTTTCCTCCCACAGTTCAAAGACATGTAGGTCAGGTGAATCGGCCGCACTAAATTGTCCCTAGGTATGAATGTGGGTCAGCCCTGTGTGATGGCCTGGCGGCCTGTCCAGGGTGTCTCCCCACCTGCCGCCCACTGACTGCTGGGATAGGCTCCAGTATCTCTTTGACCCTGAGAGCAGGATAAGCGGTTCGGGTAAGGGATGGATGGACAGGCCTGATTCCGCCCTTATATCTCATTTATACCAGTAAGTGGCAAATTCCTAAATGGCACTGTCATGTGATCTTATGTGAACAGTTTCGGCAAAAAAGAAAATGAAGAAAGGCCTTTGATTTCATCAACAAGAATCAGGACGTCCTGATTCTTGTTGAAAGACTAGCGTGCCATAGCTCAGCTCCTCGAGCACTCCCTCGTCACCAAAGTGCAAACCTGGAGGTGGACCGCGGGGCTTGGGGCGCCATCTGGGACGCGGCCTACATCTTCTGATGAATTTTACTCCGCAGTGCGTTGAACTCCAGCATAGAAGTAACACAGTTATTCCCTCAGCCTTGACGTTTTGTAAACCTCCGTCCATGACCCACTTTCCTAAACTGGGCTCTTCTGTCCAGTCGTGTCATGGTCCCCTGCCCCTCAGGTCGGCGTGCACGTGTGTGCGCGTATTTATCTTGGAGTTTGTCAGTTGTGTCTCTCACAATACAGCTTGTATGAGAAAGTCCAAAATCTGTTTGCAATAACTGCCCCATTACCTTCATGTTACCCCGCTTCACAGTGTGGTTGACTCAATATCCTCAAACCCGGTTGGATTTCTTTTATTTTAAGCAGTTTTTGGAGCCTGTGGGAGCTGCATCCGGCCCCCTGCAGGGCTATATAACCTCAACGTTAGAAAATGGAAGTGAATTTGCATTCATGACTCTATGACACCTGATAGGTCTCATAGCTATGAATGATCTATCTTCCTGCAGTTAATATGTGTAAAATCACATGGCATGGGTCTCCTGTAATGTGATAGAGTACACGAATAACATGATGTAATGTGACCCATAATGTGACCGATCAGACTCTGTGTTCTGCTCTGTGATTGACTCTTGAATGGCAGAAAGGCTGCAGTCCTTTAGGAGGGAGACCAGATCCAGTTCTGGTTGTTCTCCCAAACGGTTGGAGGCTCTGGGTGTAGTCTCCGTCACCCAGCGGCTGTTCAGCCAGAAGCAGGGAAGGTGAGCTGGCGTTAAACCATCCCGAGACAGATTAGCCTCAACCTGCTGATGGACAGTTGTAATGCTGCTGTTTTATTAGTGGCTGAACAGTCCAGCGTTTGGTCATCTCTGCAAGGACGATGCATGTCCACCATGCACAATAAGCCAAGACAAGTATTGCTTATATAGTTGTGTATGTTTAAGTGTTGGTGCTTTTGGAAGTTTGTGTGTGTTCGCCTGTATGCAAATATGCAAGTGAAATTAGCTAAATGTGTGCTACTAAAGTATGTGTGTGCACGTGTGTCAGCTCTACACACCCATGTATAAATGACTCCACAGTGAACCCTGATCCAGATCCAGACACTGATGTTGGAGGAGAGATTCTGGGACTCCTGTTTTATCTGAGACATGAACCATAACCATGACTCGGTGGTGTGATTTTGCAGACTCACAAGTCATCAGAGCGAGCGGCACAGTGGTGCAGTGGTCAGCGCGGTCATCTCACAGCAAGAAGGTCCTGGGTTTGAGCCCCAGGGTAGTCCAACCTTGGTGGGTCATCCCGGTTCGTCCTGTGTGTGGAGTTTGCATGTTCTCCCCGTGGGTTTCCTGCGGGTGCTCCGGTTTCCTCCCACAGTCCAAAGACCTGTAGCTCAGGTGACTCGGTCATACTAAATTGCCCCTAGGTATGAATGTGTGTATGTTGGCTCTGTGATGGCCTGGCGGCCTGTCCAGGGTGTCTCCCTGCCAGCCGCCCAATGACTGCTGGAATAGGCTCCAGCATCCACGCGACCTTGAGAGCAGGATAAGCAGTTAAGATAGTGGATGGATGGATGGACAAGTCATCAGAGCATTTCTCAGATGTTTTTGAATGTGTTCAATGGAGGTGAGGCGTCTCCGCTTTCCCAAACAAATAAAACCCTCCATCACAAGAGCAGCTGGACTTTTTACTTTGATGATCAGAATCAGAAAGACCTTTACTATCATCTATTACTAGTTTCAGCGGCTTCCTTTAGGGGGCACCACAGCGGATCATCCACTTCCATCTCTTCCTGTCCTCTGCATCTTCCTCTGTCACACCAGCCACCTGCATGTCCTCCCTCACCACATCCATAAACCTCCTCTTTGGCCTTCCTCTTCTCCTCTTCCCTGGCAGCTCCATATTCAGCATCCTTCTCCCAGTATACCCATTATCTCTCCTCCACACATGTCCAAACCATCTCAATCTTGTCTCTCTTGCTTTGTCTCCAAACCGTCCAACCTGAGCTGTCCCTCTAATATACTCGTTCCTAATCCTGTCCTTCTTCATCACTCCCAGTGAAAATCTTATCATCTTCATCTCTGCCACCTCCAGCTCCTCCTCCTGTCTTTTCATCAGTACCACTGTCTCCAAACCATACAACATAGCTGGTCTCACAACCATCTTGTAAACCTTCCCTTTAACTCTTGCTGGTACCCTTCTGTCACACATCACTCCTGACACTCTTCTCCACCCACTCCACCCTGCCTGCACTCTCTTCTCCACCTCTCTTCTGCACTCCCCGTTAACTTTTGGACGGTTGACCCCAAGTATTTAAACTCATCCACCTTCATCACCTCTACTCCTTGCATCCTCACCATTTTGCTGACCTCCCTCTTGCTCACATATATATTGCCATGTGCGTTCCATATGAGGTGTAGGGGTTTTACTTGCCGTCGTTGGTGCAACTAAGAACACAGGAAAAGTACAGCCTTAAATAAAATAGTTATACATAAACACACATATATGTACAAGTACAATTTGATATACAAATCGCAATATATACATACATGAGTGTGATGTGGGGGAGTGGCTGTCAGTGGGGGGGGGGGGGCTGTTGATTAGTCCAACTGCAACAGTGCAGAAATGATGGAGGTTTGCCTGATCCAGCCTGGCCATGCTTACAGGAAGCTAGGAAGACAGAGTGGAGCTGTTTATTTTAGGGAGGCTGAAACACACACACACACACACACAGCATGGACATACACACCTATACACACACACACACACGGCCACACCAGGGATTGGGCTCTGATTAAAGATAATTAATGATAGTCTGTCACTGTGACAGACAGGGTTGTAACACTTTCTATCTTTTCCTGTCAACCAATACTGACAATGTGTCTCCACCATACCTGACAACAATGTGTCTCCACCATAACTGACAGCAATGTGTCTCCACCATAACTGACAGCAACTTAAGTCAGAGTTCTCTCAAAATGCAAAAGCAGCCAACTCACTATGCTGACAGATGACATTTGGAATCATCTACCAAACTTTTCAAATTTGGTAAATGATGGAATGTTCTCAGTTAACCCAACTCCGAGCATACACACACATACTACACAAACACATACACACATACTATTCCATCCATCCAATATCCAAGCCGCTTATCCGAATTCTGGTCGCGGGGGTGCTGGAGTCTATCCCAGCAGTCACTGGGCGGCAGGCGGGGACACACCCTGGACAGGCCGCCAGGCCATCACAGGGCTACTTTTTTTTACCTTGTTAGCTAATCTCTGATATTATCCTGAAATCCACTACAGTCTAGGCCGGCTGCCTTCATAGTTATGTATTGATATCAGCAGCTCACATTGTGTGGGTCTCCCATAGAGGCGGTGCTGTGATGTCAAATCAGTTTGTAGCAGCAGGGACGTCCCCATCTTAGACCTCTGACGCCGTTTGCATAGCAATCTGGTTAAAGCAGGGCTGCCTCAGCTGCTAGCACGTAGATGACGATGACTTTTCTATATCCTCAGCTCACTGTCTACCAAAGCCAGTGTGATGGAGGCATTCGGTTAACTGCTAAATCAGTCAGTCTCATCTGCATCACACAGAGCTGTCAGGGGAGGTAAATGACAACCTTCAGGATGAAGGACTGGTTCGGCGTGTTCTGATGTTTACCGGGTGAGTCGTCCTCATAAGCACTCTCTGAAGGCTGTCAGCACTGTCTGTCACAGCAGGACTGGAATCTGTTTTTTCCTCGATAGAAACACGTTTATGATAATTTGAGGAATTTATGAGTTAACCTTTTGGGTTTGTTGGGTGGGGTTTAGCCTTGGCTGCAGGCGGAGAGAGAGGGGGCGTGGGCCACGGGAGAGCTGACGCATGATACCAGCAAACTGCTCTTTATACACTGATCAGCCAAAACATTAAAACCACTGAGAGGTAAGTGAATAACATTGATTATTACCGTGGCACCTGTCAAGGGTGGGATTTATTGGGCAGCAAGTGAACAGTCAGTTCTTGAAGTTGATGTGTTGGAAGCCGGAAAAATGGGCAAGCGTAAGGATCTGAGCGACTTTGACAAGGGCCGAATTGTGTTGGCTAGATGATTAGGTCAGAGCATCTCCAAAACGGCGGGTCTTGTGGAATGTAGTGATCAGTACCTACCAAAAGTGAGCCAAGAAATTACAACCAGTGAACCGGCGACAGGGTCATGGGTGCCCAGGGCTGATTGACTGAAGAGTTACTGTGGCTCAAATTGCTGAAAATTCAATGCTGGCTATGATAGACAGGTGTCAGAACACAATGCATCACAGTTTGCTGTGTATAGTGCTGCGCAGCCGCAGACCGGTCAGATTTTCTATGATGACCCCTGTCCACCATCGAAAGCTACTACGATGGGCATGTGAGCGTCAGAACTGGACCATGGAAGAACGTGGCCTGGTCTGATAAATCACATTTTCTTTTACATCACGTGGACGGCTGGGTACGTGGGTACATTTACCTGGGGAAGATGTGGCACCAGGATGCACTATGGAAGAAGGCAAGCCGGCGGAGGCAGTGTGATGCTCTGGGCAATGTTCTGCTGGGAAACTTTGGGTCCTGGCATTGATGTGGATGTAACTTTGACACGTACCACCTTCCTAAACATTGTTGCATACCAAGTATGCCCCTTCATGGCAACAGTATTCCCTGATGGCAGGGGCCTCTTTCAGCAGGATAATGCTCCCTGCCACATGACAAAAATTGTTCAGGAACATGACAATGTGTTCAAGCTGTTGCCTTGGCCTCCAAATCGCCCAGATCTCAATCCGATTGAGCATCTGTGGGATGTGCTGGAAAATCAAGTCCGATCCATGGAGGCCCCACCTCGCAGTTTATGGGACTTAAAGGATCTGGTGCTAACGCCTTGGTCCCAGATAACATAGGACACCTTCAGAGGTCTTGTGGAGTCCATGACTCGACAGGTCAGAGCTATTTAGGTGGCACGATAGGGACCTAAAGCAGGTGGTTTCACGTTTTGGCTGCTCGGTGTATTCTGCAGTGAAACTGGGTCTTGGTAGGACACTAATGGTCACAGGTGGAATGCATAATGAATGACAGAGAGAGACACATGCTGCTGTGAAGCTTTGAAGGATGCGAGGCAGCGGCTCCTCCGGCACCACAGTGCACCGGCCTGTGCGGAGTGGCAGGAAAAGAGACGGAGACTCTTTTACGCCTGTGTTAAACTGCCGAACCTGTGTCTATTTCTCCATCCTGAACCCTCCCAACTGGCAACAGTCATGCTCCAGTGGTGGCCCATATAAGTGGATGGAACAAAAGGACTCTCCGCTGGGGCGAGCCCTCCACTGTCTTGTCAAAATGCAGCAAGAGCAGACACAAGTCCTGCAGGGGGTGGCCACCCAGCAGGAAAAGACAGGGCTCTGCTGCGCTCCTCTCCGGCTGTCCTCAGGGGGTGATCTGGACACTTTCCTGTCTCCTAGGTCCCAGATCACCCTCCCCAAGATGACATCCACCAATGACCCTTAAGCTTTTCTAGACATCTTCGAGAACACAGTGTTAGCATGTGGGTGGCCAGAGGAGGAATGGGTTGAGCACGTGCTCCCCCTGCTCACCAGGGAGGCGCAATCATCCTGCCAGGGTGACTACTATTCTATCCGTGGGGCTGTCATGGACCGTGTGGGGCTCACACCAGAGGGACATCAGCGCCGGTTCAGGATGCTTGCCCATCGAGGATGCTGGCAGACATCCCTTCATTCTAGCGTGGCAGCGCCACGATGCAGTGAGATGGTAGCTGCAACCAGGCCTGGATGACAGCGATAATGTCATCTAGCTAGTGGCACTGAAGCAGTACATCGCCTTCCTGCCACTTGCAAGTACGGATTGGGTCCTGTGCCACTGTGTGGACGACCTGGAGAGGGCTGTACCCCTGGCGAAGGACCACCAGTGCAATCCCAACCCCTTTATAAATTCATTTCTGATTTTTCCCTTTTTCTCCCAATTTAGTGGCCAATCCATCCCTATTTTAGTTCAAACACCCACCCCCGTACAGCATGCATTCGCCAACTGCATCTCTCCGGCCGGCAGTCTCGAAAGAGACGCCTCGCCACTTTCGTGACAACGCGACTCCAGGCCAAACCACTGCTTTTTCTGACACACACAGAGACGCATTCATGTGACGAAAACAAGCCGACTCTGCCCCCCTCCCGAAGACAGCGCTGCCAATTACTGCTGCTTCATTTAGTCCGGCCATAGTCGGATCTGACGAGACCGAGGCGCGAACCCCGGTCCCCAGTGGGCAACTGCATCAACTCAAAGCCGATGCTTAGACCGCTACACCACCGTGGACCCTAACCCCGCGGAGGAGATGAGCATGGGACTCACCTACCCACACACACACCTCCACGCAGCAGCCTATAACCCCTACACCGTGTCCCCGCTCCTACCCCTCCCTCTTCCCTTCTCCACAGGGCCCATCTGCAGCCTCAGCTCTCCCAGACCCAGAGGGGGTGCCTCAAACATCAGGCCACGAGTGCTGGTGGTGCCAGAAACCGGGCCACTGGCAGAGAGAATGGC
Source organism: Lampris incognitus (assembly GCF_029633865.1). Classification (NCBI taxonomy): domain Eukaryota; kingdom Metazoa; phylum Chordata; class Actinopteri; order Lampriformes; family Lampridae; genus Lampris; species Lampris incognitus. The sequence continues at coordinate 55,236,667 of NC_079221.1, read as the reverse complement.
CAGGTGGGCTGGTTTCTTGGATCGCCAGCCCCCTAGCCCGGTCCGGAAGGACACTTTGCGAACTATACGAATTATTGTGAAAGAAATCAATCCGCACGAGCGTGTATCACCCCCAAACAAATATGCTCATGGAAAGATTTAATGAAATGCTTAAAACCATGATTCAGAAGTTTGTGCACGAGGATAGCTGCAATTGCGATGAATGGGTGGATCCTCTTATTTCCAGTGTGGGCGCTGTCCAGGCCTCCACGGGGTTTTCTTCCTTTGAATTGCTGTTTGGCAGAATGCCCAGAGTGGCGTCAGACTTGCTTAAAGAAAGCTGGGAGAGTGGTCCAAGCACTAGTAAAAATGAAAGTACAATACGTCCTGGGAGCAAAACTCCATACACGGGTGGTTATGGGGGGGGGGGGGTTCCTGCAGGCCCAGGAACATCAGCTGCACCTGTATAACAGAGGAGCATGACTGTGTCAATTTGCACTGGAAGACAAAGTCCCCGTATTACTTCCAAAATTCAGCTCCAAATTACTCAAAGTAGCAAGGGCCCTTTGAGGTCACATGGCAAGTGGGAGATATCAACTATGAGGTTGTGCATAATGAGGGGGGAGTGCAATACAGATCTACCACCTCAATCTCCTAAAAACATGGCGAGAGATAGTCCCGGTTTCTCTGTCCGCGGTGGTATCAGAGAGAGATAAGTTGGGACCAGAGGTCCCAAAATCGAACAATCCTGTCTCCCTCCATTCTCTCGCAAACCATCAGAAAACCAAGGTGACAGCAGCGGGCATGACAGTCAGCTCACATCCATACCAACTGCCTGAGCACAAAAAGAAAAAACTGTTCAGGCAGAAATCAAGGGCATGCTGGAAATGGAAGTAACAGTGGAGTCTAGCAGTGGTTGGTGTAATCCCATCGTCCGTGTGTGGAAGTCTGATGGATTTATACAGTTCTATGTAGACTACCGCAAGTTGAATGACATGTCAAAGTTTGACGCAAATACAACAGGGCAGGAATTATACGACGGCCAAGGCCGTGGATGCTCTGGAGTGTGGCCGTAATGCCCTTTCTAAAATGAACTACCCCCACAGCCAGTTTGGCATGCCCTGTTTTGGACTGGTCATTGTGCCCTTAAAAGAAAGTTGTGATTTCCTCATTTACAGGTGCATCTCAAAAAATTAGAATATTGTGGAAAAGTTCATTATCTTCTGTAATTTAATTCAAAAAGTGAAACTTTCATATATTCTAGATTCATTACACATAAAGTGAAATATGTCAAGCCTTTTTTGTTTTAATCTTGATTACGGCTTACAGCTCATGAAAATCAAAAATCCAGTATCTCAAAATATTAGAATATTATGTAAGACCAATAAAAAAAAAGGATTTGTAATACAGAAATGCTGACCTTCTGAAAAGTATGTTCATTTATACACTCAATATTTGGTCAGAGCTCCTTTTGCACGAATTACTGCATCAATGTGGCGTGGCATGGAGGCAGTCAGCCTGTGGCACTGCTGAGGTGTTATGGAAGCCCAGGTTGCTTTGATAGCGGCCTTCAGCTCATCTGCATGTGGGTCTGGCGTCTCATCTTCCTCTTGACAATACCGCGGTTCAGGTCAGGCAAGTTGGCAGGCCAATCAAGCACAGTAATACCATGGTCGTTTTGGCAGTGTGGGCAGGTGCCAAGTCCTGCTGGAAAATGAAATCAGCATCTCCATAAAGCTTGTCAGCAGACGGAAGCATGAAGTGCTCTAAAATCTCCTGGTAGACGGCTGCGTTGACTCTGGGCTTGATGAAACACAGCGGACCAACACCAGCAGATGACATGGCACCCCAAATCATCACTGACTGTGGACACTTCACACTGGACTTCAAGCAACTTGGATTCTGTGCCTCTCCATTCTTCCTCCAGACTCTGGGACCTTTATTTCAAATGAAATGCAACATTTACTTTCATCTGAAAAGAGGACTTTGGACCACTGACCAATGGTCCAGTTTTTTCTCCTTAGCCCAGGTAAGACGTTTCTGACGTTGTCTCTGGTTCAAGAGTGGCTTGACACTAGTAATGCGACACTTGTAGCCCAGTTCTTGGGCACGTCTGTGCGTGGTGGTTCTTGATGCACTGACTCCAGCCTCAGTCCACTCGTTAAGCTCCCCCAAGTTCTTAAATCAGCCTTGCTTGAAAATCCTCTCAAGGTTGAGGTCATCCCTGTTGCTTGTGCACCTTTTCCTACCACACTTTTCCCTTCCAGTCAACTTTCCATGGATATGCTTTGATACAGCACTCTGCGAACAGCCAACGCTTTCAGCAATGACCTTCTGTGGCTTATGGGGTATTGTCAAGAGGAAGATGAGAGACACCAGACCCAACAATGCAGACGAGCTGAAGGCTGCTATCAAAGCAACCTGTACTGCCATAACACCTCAGCAGTGCCACAGGCTGACTGCCTCCATGCCATGCCGCATTGATGCAATAATTCATGCAAAAGGAGCCCCGACCAAGTATTGAGTGCATAAATGAACATACTTTTCAAAAGGTCGACATTTCTGTATTATAAATCCTTTTTTTGGATTGATATTCTAATATTTTGAGATACTGGATTTCTGATTTCATGAGCTGTAAGCATCAAGATTACATTACAGTCATTTAGCCGACGCTTTTATCCAAAGCGACTTACAATAAGTGCATTTAATGTAGGAAATCAGAACTACTCGTCGTCAGAGGTCATAAGTGTATCTTCTCTCTAAACAAGCATCTAAGAGTAAAACCAGTGCTAAAGTAAAAGTGCAAGAGAGAGATTTTTTTTTTACCGAGTGAATACAATAAGTGCTAAGAACAAGTAACAGGGTAGTAGTTTTTGAATATGTGAGTTTTCAACCTGCGCCGAAAGATGGGCAGCGACTCTGCTGTCCTGACATCAGTTGGGAGTCCATGCCACCACTGTGGGGTCAGGACAGAAAAGAGCCGTGACCGGGTCGATCGGCAGCAGGGGCCTCTGAGCGACGGAGCAACCAGGCGTCCCGAGGCAGCAGAGCGAAGTGGCCGGGCGGGTGTGTAGGGCTTGACCATGGCCTGGAGATAGGAAGGAGCTGTTCCTTTCACTGCCTTGTAGGCTAGCACCAGAGTCTTAAACAGGATGCGAGCAACTACTGGGAGCAAGTGTAGGGACATGAGAAGGGGAGTTGTGTGGGAGAACTTAGGGCGGTTAAACACCAGACAAGCTGCAGCTTTCTGAACAAGCTCCAGAGGTCTGATGGCCGACACCGGGGTGCCAGCAAGGAGGGAATTGCCGTAGTCCAGTTGGGAGATGACCAGAGCCTGGATGAGCATCTGTGCCATCTCGTCGGTGAGGAATGGGCAGTGTTGTCAATGGTGATGGCCAGGTCTCGGTGCAGGCAACCTTTCCCTGGGAGAAACATCAGCTCTGTCTTGTCCAGATTGAGCTTCAGGTGGTGTGTCGCCATCCACTCCGAGATGTCAGTCAAGCATGCAGCGATGCATGTCTCTACTTGTGTCAGAGGGAAGAAAGGACAAGATCAGCTGGGTGTCATTGGCATAACAATGGTAAGAGAAGTCATGCGAGCGAATAACAGAACCCAGGGATGTCGTGTACAGGGCGAAGAGGAGGACCCAGAACCGAACCCTGTAGTCAGTCTGCAAGGCTCCGACACAGATCCCCTCCACGTCACCTGGTAGGAGCGACCCGTCAGGTAGGATGCAAACATTGAGAGTGCAGAGCCTGGGACACCCAGCCCCTCGAGGAGGATCTGGTGGTTCAGTGTGAAACGCAGCTCACAGGTCCAGGAGTACCAGGACAGAGGAGAGAGCTTGCTCTCGCAGAGTGCAGTGATTCTGTCACTGCAAGGAGGGCCGTCTCTGTTGAGTGAGCCACCCTGAACGGTTGGGGTCCAGGAGGTTGTTCTGGTGGAGGTACAAAGAAAGTTGGTTAAAGACAGCATGTTCGAAAGTTTTGGATAGAAAGGAAACCGGTCTGTAGTTTTTGATGTCAGAGGGGTTAAGTGATGGTTCCTTGAGAAGGGGGGGGTGACTCTAGCAGTCTTGAAGGCAGATGGAAAGCATCTTGCCTGGAGGGAGGTGTTGAGGTGGGTTAGAAAGGGAAGGAGTTCAGGTGCTATAGACTGAAGAGGGGAGGTGACTGGGTCAAGGGATCATGTGGTGGGGTGACTGGAAATGAGGTTGAGGACCTCGTCAGGGGAGAGGGGAACTAGGTGGGACGTAGAGAGGTGAGGGAGGGTGCGATAGTGCAAGCAGCACTAACCAGGTGGTGAGAAAAGGAGGATCTAATGTCATTTACCTTCTTGTGAAAGAAGTTAGCGAAGTCATCAGGGAGGAAGTAGGAGGTTGAAGAAGTGTAGAAGGTTTCGTAGGATTAGAGGCAGATGATAGGATTTTAGAGTGATAGAAGGCAGCCTTAGCAGCAGAAAGTGGAAAGAAGAGATTGGAAGTTGAGAAGGTCCTCTGGGAGTTTGCCTTTTCTCCATTTGCGTTCTGCCACTCTTTTAGACTCCGTCTGTACTGAGTTGGACAGCCAAGGGGCAGGTGGAGTTGGGCGTGCAGGCCTGGAGCTGAGGGGACAGAGAAGAAGCTCAGTAGCAGTGTCGGGGTAGGAGAGAGAAAGATTCAGGGGTAGGGAGAATAGAGGAAGAAAGATCAGTGGCGGAGAGAGAACAGAGGTGTCTACAGGTGGAAACCATGTGGGTAGGGGGATGAAGAGAGGGAGAGAGAGCAGAACATGAAATAATGGTCAGAGAGCTGGAGGGGAGTAACAGAAAGACTGGAAATAGGACAGCGTCTAGGAAAGATAAGGTCCAGCTGGTTGCCGGCCTTGTGGGTAAGAGGTAAAGGTGAAAGGAGGAGAGGAAAGAAAGAAGAGGATCTAGCTTGTCAGTGTGGATGTTGAAGTCACCGAGAAGGATAAGTGCAGAGTCATGAATACGGAACTGCGAGACAAGTGTGTCAAGTTCCTCCAGAAACTCACCAAGGGAGCCTGGTGGGCGGTACACAACCACAATGGTGAGTTTGACTGGATAAGAGGCAGTAACAGTATAAAATTCAAAAGAGGGCAGAGAAAATGGTGGAATGGAAACAACAGAGTACTTCCATTTCAGGGAGATTAGGAGGCCAGTACCACCACCTCGCCTCCCAACTCTGGGAGTGTGAGAAAAAGAGTACACATCAGACAGAGCTGCGGGTGTGGTAGTGTTTTCTGGCATGATCCAGGTCTCAGTTAGAGCGAGAAAGTTGAGGGAAAGCAAGGATGCGTAGCCGGAGATAAACTCAGCTTTCGGCACCGCAGACTGGCAATTCCAGAGCCCTCCCGTCACCACATGCTCGACGTGAGTGGAGAGAGTGGGATAGATGAGATTGGTAGGGTCGCAGCACCTAGAAGTGACCCAACGTCTATGCCAGCCCCGGGAAGAGGAAAGGACAGGAATGTTAAGGAAACACATACTCTATACTGGTACACAAAATACAGATGACTGACCGGATCTAAAAAGAGCAGTCTTTGCCTGACGACGTCTTGGCTTGAAAAAGTCGTACTTGCCTTGTTCACTCCAGACGTTGTTCACCTCGACCTGTTTGTCTGACGCTTCCACGTAGCAGCAGTGATTTAAAGAACACTGATTGCTAATTGTCTGCCAGGAGTGCAGGCCACTTAACACCCTGGCCACTAAACACCCAATTGGCCAAAGAGGTACACTGAAAATAGGCCTATTGCCCAGAAATTGGTCACTTACGTAAAACTTTATCAAACCGCACACAATACAATTACAACTGCAAACAGCAAGTTACCAAGGAATATATTTATAAGCTAAAAGGATAACTAAGTCAGAACAGCTAGGCAAAAAGAAATATTTAAGGACACACTAGGTGAAAACAGCTACAGCTAGAATAAGACAGCTACAGCAAGAATAAGATCCCACTAGTTCCCACTAGGAACCAGCAGCAGCAGATGTATAGAGAAAATGACTAATACTCAAGCAGCTGGAATAAGACTAATAGCAACTTGTTAGCAAGAAAGATGACACTTACTCTATTCTAGATGAACCAGCAATTCAGAATCACTCCAGAAGTTAAAATGCACACTGGACTGAAACTGAACCAGGCCAGACTTATAAATCCCTGTGATGTTCTGGCCCACACCCTGGCCACTTAACACCCAATTGGCCAAAGAGGTACATTGAAAATAGGCCTACTGCCCAGAAATTGGTCACTTATGTAAAACTCTATCAAACCTCACACAATACAATTAAAACTGCAAACAGCAAGTTACCAAGGAATATACAGTGGTGTGAAAAAGTGTTTGCCCCCTTCCTGATTTCTTATTTTTTTGCATGTTTGTCACACTTAAATGTTTCAGATCATCAAACAAATTTAAATATTAGACAAAGATAACACAAGTTAACACAAAATGCAGTTTTTAAATGAAGGTTTTTATTATTAAGGGGAAAAAAAAATCCAAAGCTACATGGTCCTGTGTGAAAAAGTGATTGTCCCCTAAACCTAATAACTGGTTGGGCCACCCTTAGCAGCAACAACTGCAATCAAGCGTTTGCGATAACTGGCAATGAGTCTTTTACAGCGCTATGGAGGAATTTTGGCCCACTCATCTTTGCAGAATTGTTGTAATTCAGCCACATTGGAGGGTTTTTGAGCATGAGCCGCCTTTTTAAGGTCATGCCACAGCATCTCAATCAGATTCAGGTCAGGACTTTGACTAGGCCACTCCAAAGTCTTTATTTTGTTTTTCTTAAGCCATTCAGAGGTGGACTTGCTGGTGTGTTTTGGATCATTGTCCTGCTGCAGAACCCAAGTGCGCTTCAGCTTGAGGTCACGAACAGATGGCTGGACATTCTCCTCCAGGATTTTTTGGTAGACAGCAGAATTCATGGTTCCATTTACCACAGCAAGTCTTCCAGGTCCTGAAGCAGCAAAACAGCCCCAGACCATCACACTACCACCACCATATTTTACTGTTGGTATGATGTTCCTTTTCTGAAATGCTGTGTTATTTTTACGCCAGATGTAATGGGACACACACCTTCCAAAAAGTTCAACTTTTGTCTCGTCAGTCCACAGAGTATTTTCCCAAAAGTCTTGGGGATCATCAAGATGTTTTCTGGCAAAACTGAGATGAGCCTTTATGTTCTTTTTGCTCAGCAGTGGTTTTCGTCTTGGAACTCTGCCATGCAGGCCATTTTTGCCCAGTCTCTTTCTTATGGTGGAGTCATGAACACTGACCTTAACTAAGGCAAGTGAGGCCTGCAGTTCTTTGGATGTTGTTGTGGGGTCTTTTGTGACCTCTTGGATGAGTCGTCGCTATGCTCTTGGGGTAATTTTGGTCGGCCAGCCACTCCTGGGAAGGTTCACCACTGTTCCGTGTTTTCGCCATTTGTGGATAATGGCTCTCACTGTGGTTCGCTGGAGTCCCAAAGCTTTAGAAATGGCTTTATAACCTTTTCCAGACTGATAGATTTCAGTTACTTGGTTTCTCATTTGTTCCTGAATGTCTTTGGATTGCAGCATGATGTCTAGCTTTTGAGAATCTTTTGGTCTACTTCACTTTGTCAGGCAGGTCCTATTTAAGTGATTTCTTGATTGAGAAGAGATGTGGTAGTAATCAGGCCTGGGTATGGCTAGAGAAATTGAACTCAGCTTTCCAAAGATGTGATAAACCACACTTAATTTATATTTTAACAGGGGGGGGCAATCACTTTTTCACACAGGGCCATGTAGGTTTGGATTTTTCTTTTCCCTTAATAATAAAAACCTTCATTAAAAAACTGCATTTTGTGTTTACTTGTGTTATCTTTGTCTAATATTTAAATTAGTTTGATGATCTGAAACATTTAAGTGTGACAAACATGCAAAAAAATAAGAAATCAGGAAGGGGGCAAACACTTTTTCACACCACTGTATTAATAAGCTAAAAGGATAACTAAGTCAAAACAGCTAGGCAACAAGAAATATTTAAGGACACACTAGGTGAAAACAGCTAACGTTACAGTAATCATGGCAAGAAAAAGCATCCGGATTCTTACTCCCGAATAAGTGCCTCCGTATTCGATTTTACTTACCAGATCATTGAGATGTCATTTTCAGCCTGCGAAGGTTGTGAGTAACGTTAATTAGCTAACTCGTTATAGAATGGGTAGTTCCGGCCACATAACAGTTATTATATTGCAAATCGGGCAATTTCAATTCAATTCAATTTATTGTCATTAAAAACAATGTACAGGCATATGTTAAATATGAAATGAGGGCTGTGGCTTCACCAAACAGGGCAAGACAGACACAGACAAACGCAGCAAACACTATAGGATATACAAACATGAAGACCAAAAGCTAAAAATAAGTTAAAAAAGAGCAAGAGCACAAAATATTTAAAAATATCTACAGACATTCAGTGGGTAGCCAGGTTCAGGTGGGCAACAGCTTGTGGAAAGGAGCTGTTTTTGAGCCTGGTAGTACGGGCTCTGAGGCTCCTGTAGCGCATCCCAGACTGCAGGGGGGAGAACAGTCCATGGTTCTCCATGGGTGGGATCTCTGCTGATGCTGATACCCCTTCGAAGGCAGCGTTTGTGATAAATGTCTTTTATGGCTGGGAGCTGGGTACCGGTGATATGCTGGGCCGCCTTGACGACCCGCTGCAGAGCTTTCTGGTCTACTGAGGTGCAGTTGCCGTACCACACTGAGATGCAGCTGGTCAGGATACTCTCTATGATGCAGTGGTAGAAGTTGGTGAGAATTTTGGGGAATAGATGGGCGCTCTTCAGCCTCCTCAGGAAATGCAGGAATTGTTGGGCTTTTTTCAAAAGGGCCTGGGTGTCTAATGTCCAGGAAAGTTCCTCACTGATGTGGACTCCAAGGAATTTAAAGCTGGAAACACACTCCACTTCCACCCCATTGATGTGTATGGGGGAGTGGCTGCAGCTTCTAGACTTCCTGAAGTCCACAATCAGCTCCTTCGTCTTCTGCACATTGAGGACAAGATCGTTGGTAGTACAACATGATGTGAGGTGCTGAATCTCGTCCCTGAGTGCCGTCTCGTCATTGTTGGTGATACGGCCAATGACTGTGGTGTCATCTGCAAACTTAACTAAAACATTTGAAGGGTGACTTGGCAGGCAGTCGTGGGTAAGCAGGGAGAAAAGGAGGGGGCTCAGAACACAGCCTATAGGGGCACCTGTGCTGAGGGTCAGGGTGGAGGAGGTGTGGTCACCTAACCTAACAGACTGAGGTCTGTTGGACAGGAAGTCCAGGGTCCAGTTACAGAGGGAGGGGTTGACGTCAAGGGAGAGGAGTTTGGTGGTTAGTTTGGCAGGGATGATACTGTTGAAGGCAGAGCTGTAATCTATAAACAGCATCCGGATGTATGTGTTGTTCAAGGTGGGTCAGAGCAAAGTGCAGGGCAGTGGCAATGGCATCCTCAGTAGACCTTTTGGGACGATAGGCGAACTGATCTGGGTTGAACATGGGGGGGAATGTTGTTGATGTGAGCCAGAACCAGTCTCTCAAAGCACTTCATGGCAATGGGGGTGAGTGCTATGGGTCGGTAGTCATTCAGACATGTGGATGTTGGTTTCTTGGAGACAGGAATGATAGAGGTGGTCTTAAAGCACGCCGGGACTATGGATTAGGACAGTGAGAGGTTAAATATAGTTGTGAAGACCCCAGCCAGCTGGTCGTCACATTCCCGGAGGACCCGACCTGGTATGCCGTCCGATCCGGCAGCCTTCCGTGTGTTCACTCTGCGCAGTGATTCTCTGACCTCTGCGACTGATAGAGTGAGCACCTGGTTTTCTGGGTGGCTGGGGATTTTTGTGGCTGGGTCAGCATTGTCCTTGTCGAAGCGGGCATAGAAATGATTTAGCTTGTCTGGCAGGGAGGCATCATGGACAGTGGGACCGCTATTGGAGCTTTTGTAGTCTGTGATAGACTGAATGCCTTGCCACATTCGCCGGGGATCGGATTTATTGTGAAAGTGGTCCTCTATTCGTAGGGAATATTTATGTTTGGCTGTTCTGACGCCCTTTTTGAGGTTGGATCTGGCTGCGCTGTAGGCCTCACATTTACCTGACTTGAACGCTGCATCCCGGACTTTCAGCAGCTGCTGGACCTCACTGGTCATCCAGGGTTTCTGGTTTGGAAAGGCGCAGATTGATTTTTTTTGTTGTGACACTCTCAGTTAAAAGTTAATGTAGGCTAGTATGGCAGATGTCTGTTCATTAATGTCTATATGGGAGCCATGGGTAGCTGAATGTGCAAAAATACTCCAGTCTGTGTTGTCAAAACAGTCCTGGAGTTCAGAGACTGCTCCTTCTGGCCGGACAGTGATTGTCTTTACTGCTGGCTTGACCCGTTTTATTAGGGGTTTGTAGGCTGGGACCAGGAACAGGCAGAGGTAGTCAGAATGCCCCAGGTGGGGGCAGGAAGTAGCTTTTTATGAGTCCTTAATGTTTGTATAGAGATGGTCCAGGGTGTTTTGTTGTCCCCTAGTGGGGCAGGAGACATGCTGATGGAATTTGGGCAATACAGCCCTGAGGTTAGCCTGATTAAAGTCACCACCTATGAAAAAGGCATTGTCCGGGTGTTTGGTCTGTTGTCTGCTGATGGCACATTGTAGCTGCTTAAGTGCTACCTTAGCATTAGCATGTGGGGGGATGCATACAGCAGTGATGGTAATGGCCGTTAGCTCCCTGGGCAGGTAAAAAGGCCTGCACTGAATCATAAGGAGCTCCAGATCAGCAGAGCAATGCCTTTCAACCATCTTTATATTGTTGCACCAAGACTTATTGACATAAGTACTCAAACCTCCTCCGCGGGTCTTGCCGGAGTCCGCTGTCCTGTCGGCATGGAAGGCTGTGCGGCCCGCTAGCTCGATTGCTGAGTCGCCATGTTGCTGTTGAGCCAAGTCTCCGTAAACATCAGCAGACAGCAGTTCTGCAGCCTTTTCTGAGAGGACAGCCTGAGTCTCATCTCCTCCATTTTGTTAGCTGACGATCGGACATTAGCCATGAAGATGCTGGGGAGGGAAACTCTGAAGGGAGCGCTACTTAGCTTAGCATGTAGCCCGCCTCATTTCTCCCTCTTCTGCTTACGTTGCCGACAGGGGGCAGCGTTTCCCCTGCGAGACCGGTGAGCGGATAATATCGATGGGGGAGTTGTCCAAGATGGTGGAGGGAAGTGAGTAATCCGCTCTGAGGTTTAACACTTCCTGACGGTTGTAGAAGAGCGCAGGACCTACACTTGTAAGTAAACTTAAAACTAACGTATAAATAACAAAGAAAACACGACACTGAACAGGGAGCCGCAGTAGCTGCTGCGTCCAGCGCGCCACCGTCAGTGTTGGTATTTAATCATCAGCTATGGCGAAGTATAATGTTAACGTTACTGTATGTAATTGCAGAAAACATAAAATTATGCTAGGGATAGTGGGGATACGATAACGTTAGATATTATCTGTGGTCAATGTAGAGTAGTCAAAAACAGGCAAACTTGATCCTAGACTCGTTACATGTAGTTGGTTGCCCTCTTGTGGCCAACAGCTCTTTGGCATTTGCTGCGAGATCTGACGAGTTGCTACTTTTTGAGTGCTATGCCACGAAAGGAGCACAAAGCGTGAAATGGAAAGAGAACGAGACAAAATTGCGAGTAAATATCGTGAACTGGAAACCTTTTTCACTTAGTAAGTTGAGCACAATCTCCATACAGCATTCAGTAATATTCAATTTCCAATTTATATCAGTAAAATAAATGGATACCTATGCGTGAATGAGAGGGAGGACAGTGGAATGGTCAGGATGCAAGGAGCGGAAGTGACGAAGGCATATGAGTTTAAATACTTGGGGTCAACTGTACAAAGTAACGGGGAGTGCAGAAGAGAGGTGAAGAAGAGAGTGCAGGCAGGGTGGAGTGGGTGGAGAAGAGTGTCAGGAGTGATGTGTGACAGAAGGGTACCAGCAAGAGTTAAAGGGAAGGTTTACAAGATGGTTGTGAGACCAGCTGGCAGCCATCCTCCTAATTCCTACTCTGGTAGGAATTTTCATGTTCCTTGCAATACACATTACAATGAAGTGACCACCAGGGGTGGGTAGTAACACGTTACAAGTAACACACATCAGTAGAAAAATGTAGTTTTTTTTAAGCAGCAAGTGCTTTTCCTGTTCCGTTTTAAAAACTGTACTTCTACTCTTTACTCGAGTATATTTTAGAGCAAATATTTGACTTTTTACTTCACTACATTTGCCATCTATACCTTCGTTACAAGTGGTCTGCTCAAAATGCGGGGATTGAGTGTCGGAAAGGGGGAAGAGTGTGCGAAGAGTACCTGTACTGCAGATGCCAAGTTGCCAAACAAGCACCACCCGATGATGATGGAGCAACCAGAACAAGAGGCAGCTTCCAGCGACAATCCCTGGCCACATCTGGCCACACTTTTCATGCCAAAATCTAAAAAAAACCAAAAAAAACAAGCAACAGTTACATGATGAAGTGCTCGCTGTGCCTCCCAAAAAACACAGATCTCTGTCCAAAAGGAATTGAATCGAGTGCAACTGGGCTTGGTATATATCCGTGAAGACGTTTCGCCTCTCATCCAAGAGGCTTGCTCAGTTCGTGCCTTTCTGACTAGACCAAGCTAGTCTGACTGGCTGCTGATGAAACTCAGATATTTAGCCTCCAAGAACAACAGTCGGTCACTAACGGCTCCAACGACTCATGACCACTGAATGGAGCACTAACAAAGTCGAAACTATCACCTCCAATGACTGTCGTTGCTAAACATCGGAACACAAAAGAGCCATGGACATCTAGATGTCTATACATAGTGTATAGATGAATACAGGAGTGTTTAGGTATAGATGTCTATACATGGTGTATAGATGAATAGAGGAGTGTTTAGGTATAGATTTCTATACATAGTGTATAGATGAATAGAGGAGTGTTTAGGTATAGATGTCTATACAGAGTGTATAGATGAATACAGGAGTGTTTAGGTATAGATGTCTATACATGGTGTATAGATGAATAGAGGAGTGTTTAGGTATAGATTTCTATACATAGTGTATAGAGGAATAGAGGAGTGTTTAGGTATAGATGTCTATACATGGTGTATAGAGGAATAGAGGAGTGTTTAGGTATAGATGTCTATACATGGTGTATAGATGAATAGAGGAGTGTTTAGGTATAGATGTCTATACATGGTGTATAGATGAATAGAGGAGTGTTTAGGTATAGATGTCTATACAGTGTATAGATGAATAGAGGAGTGTTTAGGTGTAGATGTCTATACATGGTGTATAGATGAAGAGAGGAGTGTTTAGGTATAGATGTCTATACATGGTGTATAGATGAATAGAGGAGTGTTTAGGTATAGATGTCTATACAGAGTGTATAGATGAATAGAGGAGTGTTTAGGTGTAGATGTCTATACAGAGTGTATAGATGAATAGAGGAGTGTTTAGGTGTAGATGTCTATACATGGTGTATAGATGAAGAGAGGAGTGTTTAGGTATAGATGTCTATACATGGTGTATAGATGAATAGAGGAGTGTTTAGGTATAGATGTCTATACAGAGTGTATAGATGAATAGAGGAGTGTTTAGGTATAGATGTCTATACAGAGTGTATAGATGAATAGAGGAGTGTTTAGGTATAAATGTCTATACATAGTGTATAGATGAATAGAGGAGTGTTTAGGTATAGATGTCTATACATGGTGTATAGATGAATAGAGGAGTGTTTAGGTATAGATGTCTATACATAGTGTATAGATGAATAGAGGAGTGTTTAGGTATAGATGTCTATATATAGTGTCTATACATGGTGTATAGATGAATAGAGGAGTGTTTAGGTGTAGATGTCTATACAGAGTGTATAGATGAATAGAGTGTTTAGGTATAGATGTCTATACATGGTGTATAGATGAATAGAGGAGTGTTTAGGTATAGACGTCTATACATAGCATATAGATGAATAGAGGAGTGTTTAGGTATAGATTTCTATACATAGTGTATAGATGAATAGAGGAGTGTTTAGGTATAGATGTCTATACAGAGTGTATAGATGAATAGAGTGTTTAGGTGTAGATGTCTATACATGGTGTATAGATGAATAGAGGAGTGTTTAGGTATAGATGTCTATACATAGCATATAGATGAATAGAGGAGTGTTTAGGTATAGATGTCTATACATGGTGTATAGATGAATAGAGGAGTGTTTAGGTATAGATGTCTATACAGAGTGTATAGATGAATAGAGGAGTGTTTAGGTATAGATGTCTATACAGAGTGTATAGATGAATAGAGGAGTGTTTAGGTGTAGATGTGTATACATGGTGTATAGATGAATAGAGGAGTGTTTAGGTGTAGATGTGTATACATGGTGTATAGATGAATAGAGGAGTGTTTAGGTATAGATGTCTATATATAGTGTCTATACATGGTGTATAGATGAATAGAGGAGTGTTTAGGTATAGATGTCTATACATAGTGTATAGATGAATAGAGGAGTGTTTAGGTATAGATGTCTATACAGAGTGTATAGATGAATAGAGGAGTGTTTAGGTATAGATGTCTATACATGGTGTATAGATGAATAGAGGAGTGTTTAGGTGTAGCTGTCTATACAGAGTGTATAGATGAATAGAGGAGTGTTTAGGTATAGATGTCTATACAGAGTGTATAGATGAATAGAGGAGTGTTTAGGTGTAGATGTCTATACATGGTGAATAGATGAATAGGGAAGTGTTTAGGTATAGATGTCTATACATGGTGTATAGATGAATAGAGGAGTGTTTAGGTATAGATGTCTATACAGAGTGTATAGATGAATAGAGGAGTGTTTAGGTGTAGATGTCTATACATGGTGAATAGATGAATAGAGGAGTGTTTAGGTATAGATGTCTATACATGGTGTATAGATGAATAGAGGAGTGTTTAGGTATAGATGTCTGTACAGAGTGTATAGATGAATAGAGGAGTGTTTAGGTGTAGATGTCTATCCATGGTGTCTATATATAGTGTCTATACATGGTGTATAGATGAATAACGTCTCAAAAGGGACTGGCAACTTAGTTTTTTCAACATGCATTGGTGCCATCTGATATGTAAAATGGCATATCTCTGGTTCTGTTTGGACCAGAACCATAATATTGGTATCTCTGGAAAGGCAACATTCTCCTCTGCCTTGTCGTAATGGCTGCTATGAAATTTAGGGAGGCCACAGCCCCGCTAAAAGCGATCAAATAACGTCCATGCCTGCCATGGCCACTACGGGGTTCCTTTTCAGTGGCTCCATTTCCACATTTCTTCTAAATATATTAAGCTACATATGTACCAAGTTTGACGCTTTTATCACAAAATGCACAATTTTTATGCTGAGCTGCCCCACTAATGTACACGCATACATGGAGCCACTCATAAGTGGCTCTCCTGAGGGAAGTAGTGAGGACCACTGGTCTAAACAATACCCCCAAACATGCGGGCGTAAAGTTGTTTACTTACCCGAAGTTGGTTTGGGTTTAAATCAATATGACGGTTAACTTGTGTTGGTGCCTATAGTCAAATGAACGAGTCGTTACCGTTTCGGCTGGTTTTCTGGAAATGCGGTTTATTCCCCAGAACACCTGCTGCAGGACAATAGAGTGCGCCGTGGTACGGCCCGCTAGCTAACCCGCACCTGCGATCACGACGAAGAGGAGTTCTCTTCATCATGGCCGCAGGTGCCGAATCCAGTCATATCACAAACCAACAGGCAGTTTACGGAAAAGCGACCACGTAGGCTGAATTCTCACCCTTCCTCCTCTTCTGGAAAAACCCGAAGCGACCCGGTTGTTCTTCTCCTGCACGACCCGCCATCTCCCCGCTACTCCCCTCTTCCCGCTTTAACTCGTGTCACGTGACTCCGCGCTGCCCGCCAGACCCTCCCGCGCGCACGCGCAGTTGGTTCAGAGACCTGCGTCAGAAGCGGGATACTGTGGTGATACACAATTGAGGGTAGATTCACCAGGGTAGAGGCTGGTTCCCATCGATGCAGAGAACGGAAACCGAGTAGAGAACGGTCAAACTGAGCATGCGCGAAATGCCTCTACCATGCCTCCACACGCCCCGCGTAGCATCCAGGCGCTAGGATTCTAGGAAGCCCCGCCCCTACTCTGCGTCTGATCAGCTAACTTTAACCCTAACCCCGCCCTAACCCTAACCTACCCAAACAACGGAGGCGACGAGTACTTGCGCATGCTCAGTTGACCGTTCTCTGCATCGATGGGAACTAGCCTCTACCATTCACCAGGGGCTGCTGCTCCTTTAAGGCAGACATTCAGAGTGCTGACGTAAGGACTGCGTAGAGTTTCCGGGGCGGAGCCATGTTTGCAGCAGCCTGGCGGTTGGTTAGCTGGTTGCCAGGAGAGATTGTGCTGTATCGGTGTGGTTTTGTGTGGCGAGTAAACGGAACTGATTGGACTCCAACTCTCCGTCTCCTCATTCCTGCACTCCCACAATACTGTAGCGAATTCGGGGGACAACGCAACCACAGGAAGTGCTGCGGCCGGGAAGCGAACCCGTATCGCCCGCACCGCGGGAGGCATCGCTAACCGCTCGACTAAAGGGTCAGACCCGCCCGCCAGCGGCCAGCGTGTCTTCTTATCCATGCACGTTACACTACGATCGTTGTTCATGTTGGTTCTTGCTTCCGGCTGATGTTTATCTGGATGCAGATATGTGTCACTTGTGTTTTAAAGTGTTTTATTTTAAAGGTTTTTCCCCTTTTTTGTAGAGGGGAGGTCTAATGATGTAGTGAAACGATCACGGATAAATAGGCTCGGCAGCCCTTGGTTAACGAGTCGGACCCTTTAGTCCAGCGTTTCTCGAACCTCTGCCGGAGGACCACTTGTCCTACATGTTTTAGATCTCTCCCTGCTCCAACACAGCTGATTTACATGATCAGTTTTGTTATTAGGCAGCTTCGGGAGCTCATAACGAGTTGATCGTTTGAATCCGCTGGGTTGGAGCAGGGAGAGATCTGAAAAATGCAGGACAAGTGGTCCTGCAGGAGAGGTTTGAGAAACGCTGCTTTGGTCGACTGGTTAACGTTGTCGCCCGCGGTGCAGGAGATACGGGTTCGGTTCCCGGGCTGCCCCCCCTGAGTTTGCTGCATTGCTAACGTGTCGGACCCTTTAGTCGACTGGTTAACGTTGTCGCCCGCCCGCGTTGCGGAATACACGAGTTCGTGTCCCGGCTTTGACGCAGTGTGTCGCTGCTGGGGCTAAATACTTCCGGGCTAACGTTTTCGTTGCTAGCTAGCTGAGGCAGTGTGTCGCTGCAGGGGCTAAATACTCCCAGGCTAACGTTTTCGTTGCTAGCTAGCTGAGGCTGTGTGTCGCTGCTGGAGCTAAAGACTCCCAGGCTAACGTTTTTGTTGCTAGCTAGCTGAGGCAGTGTGTCGCTGCTGGAGCTAAATACTCCCAGGCTAACGTTTTCGTTGCTAGCTAGCTGAGGCTGTGTGTCGCTGCTGGAGCTAAAGACTCCCAGGCTAACGTTTTCGTTGCTAGCTAGCTGAGGCTGTGTGTCACTGCTGGGGCTAAATACTTCCGAGCTAACATTTTTGTTGCTAGCTAACTGAGGCTGTGTGTCGCTGCTGGAGCTAAAGACTCCCAGGCTAACGTTTTCGTTGCTAGCTAGCTGAGGCTGTGTGTCGCTGCTGGAGCTAAAGACTCCCAGGCTAACGTTTTCGTTGCTAGCTAGCAGAGGCAGTGTGTTGCTGCTGGGGCTAAATACTTCCGGGTTAACGTTTTCGTTGCTAGCTAGCTGAGGCAGTGTGTCGCTGCTGGAGCTAAAGACTCCCAGGCTAACGTTTTCGTTGCTAGCTAGCAGAGGCTGTGTGTTGCTGCTGGGGCTAAATACTTCCAGGCTAACGTTTTCGTTGCTAGCTAGCTGAGGCAGTGTGTCGCTGCTGGGGCTAAATACTCCCAGGCTAACGTTTTCGTTGCTAGCTAGCTGAGGCTGTGTGTTGCTGCTGGAGCTAAATACTCCCAGGCTAACGTTTTCGTTGCTAGCTAGCTGAGGCAGTATGTCGCTGCTAGAGCTAAAGACTTCTGGGACAATGTTTTTGTTGTTAGCTAGCTGAGTCTGTGCATTGCTGCAACCAATGGTAGGCGCTTCCAGGCTATCGTTACTACTTGCTTGCTCGACATCCTCTATCGGAATGCCCTCCACTTCCTTTTCCTTTCTTTTCTTTCTTTTGGCAGCCCCGCTGGGCTTTCGGTTAACGCCGTCCATTTTCTGCTGCTTGGCAAGTTTTCCTGCATGCTTCTCACTGATACAACCTAACTGATAGTAGGTCAGGTAAACATTAATCCCACTGTTTTTAAACTTGACTTGGCTTAAGAAAAACTGATCTTGAATCCGTGCAATGTAAGCCACCTGCTCTCTATGCCCACCCACCTTGGCCGTTAGCCAATCTATGCAGTGTATTGCCGCTTGCTCACCAGGCACCACCTGCCCAGCCATCTCACCAATCATGAGACTTAATTTTCTTGGAAACAACTTTTATTTCATTCTGATTGGATAATTATCAAGAGAATGGGTCAAACTTTGTGTCATATATGTATCTGTGGAGCCCGACATAAAAAAAAGGGCCCTCCCATTGCGGAGGGCCCTTTTGTGCTTAGGGGCCCCTGCGCACATTTCCTAGGTTGCCCATATAGTAGATCCGGCGTAGTGAAAAACATGTAAAAGAAAACATTGTCATTGAGTGCACCCAGTTGCACCACCCCTACACATTTATATTACATATGTGATATTAGGGTCCACTGGACCCGAGGGTAATAAAAGTGAGAAAATTGCAACGTTGATTTCCAGCTTATGCCATTCAGGGGCCGCTGCCCCTTCAGGCAGTACATCCAGTCTAAACCTGTAAGATGTGGTATCAAGAGCTGGGCTGCCTGTGATGCCGCTTCATCGTTTGCTTGAAACTTGCAAGTGTATACGGGGGAAGCCAGATTGAGGAGGCCCTGAGAAGAACCAAGGGATGCGGCTTGTCCTGGACACGACACAGGGACTCCATGGCCACAGCATCGCATGCGATAACTTTTTTACTTCACACAAACTGGGACAGGAGCTCCTCAAGAGGGGACTGACAGTGGTAGGAACACTACGAAAAAACAAGCCAGAGCTCCCACCTCAGCTGTTGACTACTCGGAACAGGCCTGTCAATTCAGCTAAATTTGTGTTCACGGCCGACATGTCCCTGGTTTCCTCCGTGCCAAAGAAAGGCAAAAATGTGGTACTCATGAGAACGCCGCATAGGGAGGGGAGAATCTGTGAACAACGGCATCAAAAACCAGAAGTCATAATGGATTACAATGCCACAAGGTTTTCCAGGCACGTCCAACTGGGAGGAGAGCCCGGGGTAGACCCAGAACTCGCTGGAGGGACTACATGTCCAATCTGGCCTGGGAACGCATTGGGATCCCCCAGGAGGAGCAGGAGGTTGTTGCTGAGGAGAGGGACGCCTGGAGTGCCCTACGTAGCTTGCTGCCACCACGACCCGACCCCGGAGAAGTTGCTGATGATGAGATGAGATGGAATGAAATGAGATGAGATGAGATGAGTTGACATCTATGACATGTTAAATAACATACTATATAATATGTTATTTAAACATATAACGACTGCTCCACATGTCATCTGTACTTCCCATAGTCAACGTATCAGAAGAAAGAACAATTGGCAATCTGGATTCGAAAGTCCCATTCATTTTTCCATGGACAATAAACTGAAGGGATCAAGATGTTCACTGATAAACAAAAATAGGAGATCATTATTTTAGAGGTCTGTTACTAGTGTCCCCACCAGCCTCCAACAAAACCCGAAATCACCGGACTGAGGCTTTGTCTCAGGTCAGGCTGATAACTATACTCTCAAAGATCATAATGATTGGAAGACGAAGAAGAGGAATGCATTTCATTTTAAAGCACTTTTCAAGAAATCAAAGTGTTCTACAAAAAACAAACAAATAATGAAAAGAATTCCCAACGATGGCCATCGGTGCTGTGCCCTCCCAGGGTACTGATGGAAACTTTAAAATCTGCTGGGGTGACCCCCCTGAGAAACAGGGAACTAGCCAAAAGAAGAGGAAGAACGAAAAGAATTCCCAACGATGGCCATCGGTGCTGTGCCCTCACAGGGTACTGGTGGAAACTTTAAAATCTGCTGTGGTGACCCCCCTGAGAAACAGGGAACTAGCCAAAAAAAAGAAGAAGAAGAACGAACAGAATTCCCAACGATGGCCATCGGTGCTGTGCCCTCCCAGGGTACTGATGGAAACTTTAAAATCTGCTGTGGTGACCCCCCTGAGAAACAGGGAACTAGCCAAAAGAAGAAGAAGAAGGAAAAGAATTCCCAACGATGGCCATCGGTGCTGTGCCCTCACAGGGTACTGATGGAAACTTTAAAATCTGCTGTGGTGACCCCCCTGAGAAACAGGGAACTAGCCAAAAAGAAGAAGAAGAACGAACAGAATTCCCAACGACGAGACAGAAATGAACAATAGGAGCAACACAACTTGGCAGGTTAAAAGCCTTAAGATGAGAATGTGGCGGTGACGGGGCCACATCAGGTAGGGCTGGCAAGGTGGGAGGGGCCGACGGAGGCAGATGGGAGTAGATGGGGTTTAGCCGTGCAAGGCGGGGGTGGGGGTGGGGGGGGGCGGCTCGGGGTGTCCGCTGTGTAAACTTTGCACCACATGTTGACTGGGCCAAGAAACATCTCTGGGAGTATTTATTTTAACTTCTATTCCTCGCAAGAGGAATGTTAAGGTGAAATGATTCCCTTAGAAAGGAAAACATTGAGCTTGGAAGGAGGTGGGGTGAGGTGAGGCGGAGAGAGCGAGAGCAAGAGAGAGAGAGTAGAACTGAAGGTTTCAACCTGATGTGATTCGGTCCAAATGGGGAAATCAGAGAGGAGGTGCAGAACAGTGCAGATGGATGGTTGTGATGAGGGGGGAGGGGGGGGTTTGATGAAGAGCAGTTTTAGTTTTTGCCTAATTGATTGTTTGTTCTGCTCAAAGCTCGCCGGAGTAACCTTACTACCGCCATGAGTCCCGGCACAGAGCCATGGCCTTCACGTGCACTCTCTGTTAATGAGCGGGCATGGACACACACACACACACACACACACACACACACGCACACACACAGCTGCCATAGCTCGCAGCCCGTCCCCTGATAGGCGTCCTGCCGGAGTTTGTCCTAGCGGAGTGTGCTGCAGGCCGGCCCGCCAGACCGGCCGGCGGGGCTGTCAGGAGGACAATAAAAGAACCAAGGTGGAAAGAAAACACCATTAAGACACGGCGGCTGGCCGAGGGTCGGTGGTGGTTGGGTGGTGGAGCCATTTTATTTGAACGAAAAGTCCTTTGGTAGGGAGAGGAAGGAGCCTGGCTGCGGGCCTCACTTACTCAGTGTAATGAAAACACTGCGGCTTGTGTGTGTCTGTGTGTGTGTCTGTGTGTGTCTGTGTGTGTCTGTGTGTGTGTGTGCGCGCGTGCATATACATGTGCACACATGCATTGTGTGGGAGAAGAGAGAACGTGGAAATAAGAGAAGAAGTGGGCAGCAAGGATTCCCTATGCATCACACACCCACACACACACACACACACACACACGCACACACACACACGCACACACACACATCACCTGCAGCAGAATAGGTTTCTCAGACTTTCGTGTTCTTGTTGTAACATACACAAAAAAGAATCTGATCTCTTCTGCAGCCTCCCTCCTCCCCTTTGACCTTCACATGACTGATAGACAAAACATGACCTGATACCACATCCAGCACACACACACACACACACACACACACACACACACACACACACACACACACACACACACACACACACACACACACACGTTTCATGCCTATTTCTTAGTCTTCATCTCTTCATGTTTCCACTGAACATTAAAATTTCACTCTCTCTCTCGCTCTCTCTCTGTGTGTCTCTCACTCTCTCTCTCTCTGTCTCTCTCTGTCTCGCTCTCTCTCCCTCCCTCCCCCTCACTCTCTCTCTCTGTCTCTCTGTCTCTCTCTTGCTCTCACTCTCTCCGTCTCTCTCTCTCTCTCTCTTGCTCTCACTCTCTCTGTCTCGCTCTCTCTCCCCTCCTCCCCCTCACTCGCTCTCTCTGTCTCTCTGTCTCTCTCTTGCTCTCACTCTCTCTGTCTCTCTCTCTCTCTCTCTGTCTCTCTCTCTTGCTCTCACTCTCTCTGTCTCTCTCTCTCTCTCTCTGTCTCGCTCTCTCTCCCCTCCTCCCCCTCACTCGCTCTCTCTGTCTCTCTGTCTCTCTCTTGCTCTCACTCTCTCCGTCTCTCTCTCTCTCTCTCTGTCTCTCTCCTCTTGCCCTCACTCTCTCTGTCTCTCTCTCTCTCTGTCTCGCTCTCTCTCCCCTCCTCCCCCTCACTCGCTCTCTCTGTCTCTCTGTCTCTCTCTTGCTCTCACTCTCTCTGTCTCTCCCTCTGTCTCACTCTCTCTCCCTTCCCCTCACTCTCTCTCTCTCTCTCTCTCTCTCTGTCTCTGTCTCTCTCTCGCTCTCTCTCACTCTCTCTCTCCGTCTCTCTCTCTCTCTCTCTCTCTCTCTCTCTCTCTCTCTCTCTCTCTCTCTCTCTCTTGCCCTCACTCTCTCTGTCTCTCTCTCTCTCTGTCTCGCTCTCTCTCCCCTCCTCCCCCTCACTCGCTCTCTCTGTCTCTCTCTCTCTCTCTCTTGCTCTCACTCTCTCTGTCTCTCCCTCTGTCTCACT
>NC_079221.1:55205228-55207728 GCF_029633865.1 Lampris incognitus | reverse complement strand
GTCGAGGCTCTATACAGGATCAGTCAAGGCCCGGGTTAACAACGGCCGCCATTGGTGCTGTGCCCTAACAGGGTGCCGATGGAAACTATAAAATCTGCTGTGGCGACCCCTCAGAAAAAGGGAACAAGCTGAAAGAAGAAGATAGTCTCCAAATCCCAGAAGGTTGAATCAGTTCATCTTGACACATCATCACTCATCTAAGTGACTTTGTCAGTCTCAGCTGACTGCAGGTACCCCCAACCTTATAAACAGCACAGGTGCGTAACGACCAAAACCAGTGATTGGTTTCATAAGCAAATTGCCTTGACCATTAATTAGAGTTACAATGGCTATGTGTACTATTCACTGGGGCATACATCCGGGAAACCAAACCGATGCTGGCGAAGAGGATGGCACAACATAGAAGACCAGGACTCCGCAGTCTACACCCATCTACGAGCCAGTGGCCACTCTTTCATTGACGAGGATGTGCACATCCTTGATATGGAGGAATGCTGGTTTGGACGGGGAGTCAAAGAGGCCATCTATGTGACGAGGGAAAGACCATTCCTGAGCCAACGGGTGGGGGTCGCTGGCTAAGAGTACATCTGTTGCCATCTTACAATGCTGCGAATTCAGCTATTCCCCAATCCTCTGTGAATATTACATAGGGCCACTGTAACCCTAGTTAATGGTCACGGCAATTTGCATATGAAACAAATTGTTGTTTTCAGTCGTTATGCAAGTGTTGTTTATACGGGTGAGGGTACCTGCAGTCAGCTGAGACTGACAAAGTCACTTAGATGAGTGATGAAACGTTTCTCCCACTAAACGTTGTGTCCAGATGAACTGATTCAACTTTCTGGGATTTCCTCGCCTTGATTATTGAGCACGCATTAGCACACAGTCTCCAAATCTTTAACGGACAGGAACGATTTTAATTTTGCAGTTACTCTGAGAGGAAGGAAGCCAGTGCCGACAGCTGAGTTGATTTGTTTATCACATTTTAAACCAGAATCAAAGATAACACAGATTTCTTGCATGGGATTTAACATTCAGTGACAGGGGCCCAAGGGTATTGATTGTGACTGGGAAGTTGTCTGCAGGGCCAAAGATTAAGACCTTAGTTTTATTCTGGTTTGCCATCCAGGATTTTACATCCTCAACACAGTTTAGCCGAGTGTCGCTGGCATAACAGTGGTAGGAGATATGTTTTCTGAAAATAGACCCCAAAGGAAGCAGAGATAGGGAAAATAAAATAGGGCTTAAAATGGAGCCTTGAAAAGTTTCCAGTCGTACATATCAAGCCACGTCCGGACGGACGGACGTAAGTTGATATGTACAACTGGAAACTGTTCACCCGTTTGCTGGTAGGTGCAGGTGAAAGTTTGTCGACAATTCTGCGCATGTCCTTGGCATTTATCCATGGTCAAGCTCGCAGGCATCACGAAAAAATATGCCACTGTCAATAGCACACGCCAACAAACAGGAAACCGGTGTGACCCCTGCAGTAGAAACCGGAAGTCAGTGGATTACAGTCACGCACAGAGCCAGTTGAATACTGTGACCACTTCCTATGTGCCAAGGCCAGCAGGGGGAGCTTTAATGAGAGCAGAGGAGAAGGCATCTGAGAACTGCCCGGTAGTACGAGGGGTAATAGACCTGGGATAATTTCCTGGCAGACAGGGTTTAGGAGTCTGGGAGGGAAGTAAGGAGGAAAAGATTTGGGCTAATGATCAGATAAACAGACAGTCCACGGAGCAAGAAAATTGGCCCTGGAACGTGAGAGCGATAGCGAGCGAGCGGGGGGGGGGGGGTGCACAACATGGGCACACATGTACTCAGAGACACAAACAGATGGTCAGAAAGGTGTGAAGCATTGGGAAAGTTTAGGAACATTCAGCAGGACAAGACCAAGAGATTACTGCTAAAATGTACAGTTATAAACACACTGAGACTGAGACCCTCCCAAAAGAGGACAGTTGTGACAAAGTGCAGAAGGAAGTCAAACTACCAAAGAAATAAAACGACTAGCTGAAAGCTAACGAGAAGAAATGGAGTTTCGGTTGAGATTTGAAAGGGACGAGAGTCAGATTCCCTGATGGTGGCTGGGAGACTATTCCAAAGGGTGCGCGGAGGGGGGAGGCTCTGCTGACTTATTTTTAAGTCTAGGGACAGAGAGGAGGCCTGCACTTTGAGAAAGGAGGGCACGGAAAGGTACATAAGGCTGTATAAGATCTGACAGATATGAAGGAGGCAAGCCCATTAAGTATTTAATAGGTTAAAAGGAGCACTTTAAATGAATGGGGAGCAGGGAGGGGAGGTCAGAATCGGTGTGATATGGTCAAACTTGCTAGTTTTAGTAGTTAATATTCTAGCAGCAGCCTTTTAAACCAGCTGAAGGTTTTTAGTGTCAGCTCGTGGTAGCCCAGAAAAAAGGACATTGCAGTGCTTGAATGTGGCTGAAGAAAAAGCATGGATCAGGAGCTCAGCATCAGCCATGGACAGAAAAGGTTGAGTT
>NC_079221.1:55175228-55200228 GCF_029633865.1 Lampris incognitus | reverse complement strand
GTCTCAATCCACTCAAGTGACGTCACACTCCCCAAAGACTTCCATGTTCCTGTTGGAGACTGGCCCGGTGGCGGCAGGGCGGCCGGCCGGCCGATGGAGAACTCCCATACAGGCAGGGCGGCAACACAGTAGAGGAGGTGCAGAGGAGTCTCGCGTGTGAGTGTGTGTGTGTGTGTGAGAGAGAGAGGAGGTGTTCAGGCTGCTCCTAGACTGTGGAGGCATCAGGTGTTGGATGAACCTGTTGGAGTTGCTGTGATGGTCCTGTTAGCCAGGCGGAAGTACCGTAAGGACCCGGGAGAGCGGAAGTGGGTCGTGGTGTTCTGAAGTCCAATACAATGTGACCGGCCTTCCTCATGTTGTAAGACCACATCATCCTCACCACCTTGTGTTTGAAGTCCACACGTGGTGGTCCGTGTCTTCTGATGGTCTCGGTCTCCGCCAGGAGCCCCCGTAGATGCTGCAGCTGGGTTTCACCGGTAGGCGGCAGCGAAGAGACGCTTCTGTGCAAAACCCAAGAGACGGATTCCCAGAGCGTCTCGAAGCTTCTGGACCCCTTTACATGTCCCGACGAAGACCGCATGAAGGTTTCATGGAAGAACGGACGCATCTGAATGCCAATACGTGACCAGTTTCTCACCAGGAAGCGAACTCGACTCAGCACCGCCGGACGAGCAGCCACCTGCATGTCACTACTTCCGGTTCAAGGTTCAAGTCCACTTTCAATACAAAACCCTCCCTCTGCCTGTTTGTCTGCTCTGGCTCGTTCCGCTCCACCTTCACAAGATCTTGGTTTGGTCGCATCGCCGCATTCAGCAGGAGCAGGAGCGCCACTCCAGAGGAGGTCGGGCTGAAGCGCGTGCCTTCTGGTGCACATCCGGGAGGCCGGTGCACATCTGCCAACCTCTACGCACATCTGCGTAGTCACTCCGCATTGTGAGACCAAAATACGCCACTACGAGTTGATAGTCCAACATACGCAAAAGAGCTGCCTTTAAAGTGTACGCTGCGCCGCCTGCTGGCCGAGCGGAACAAGCCGCTCGTCACGTGGCTGGGAGGCTCGTACCCCGGACTCGCCGTAACCGGTCCCGGCCAGAGCGTCCACGGGGTGAGGCCTCCATTAGGCCACCCTTACCCGAGGGACGGTGGGTGTAGACCGGTGTAGTGTTCGGGGACTCGTCGTTCTCCAGCGACCCCTCTGGCCCACCCGGGCGCCTGCAGCCCAGCAACCGGAAGCCTTCTCCCTACGCCTCCTTCGCGGCCTGAAGGTGATGCGATCCACGCGAGGAGGCTTCCGCGTGTAAACTCGCGAGAGCAGCCGAGGCGAGTCGGAAGGAGGCTGGTGGTGTCACGCCCATCTCCTTCCGGTGGAGACGGGAGCCAGCCACGAGACTTCCGGCCACATGCCGCTGGGCTAATCGGGTGGGATAAGGGGGAAATAGAAATACGTTTATTAAAGAGAAGTGCTCGAGTGGTTTTAGGCCTCCCTCCATACAACTCTTAGTTTATTTGGGGCTTCAGGCGGATTTATTGTTTTACCCGACGCAAGCCTGCGTGGACCCCCGGTGACTGGCGCCTTTGGGTTTGGATTTCCGTTTTCAATAAATAAGCCTTTTCTCACGACGTACGGTGTGCTGTCCTCTTTCAGCGTGTACTTTCGCCACGCACGCAAACACACATAAAATTGCATGCGCGCGCACGCGCACAAAAAGGACCGCTAATTTTTATTCTTTAGGGCTGGCGGGTCCGCTGCCAGTGCGACGCATCTAACGGACCGGTACGTCGGAGGGTGGAGGAGTTAAAGTGCACGGCTGGCAGATCCCAGACCAGCGTAGCTGCTCAGACCACAGTGTGACATGTTTAGGAAGACCACCACGGTATCTACATGAAGACCACCATGGTATCTACACAAAGACCACCATGGTATCTGCATGAAAACCACCACGGTATCTGCATGAAGACCACCACTGTATCTGCATGAAGACCACCACTGTATCTACATGAAGACCACCACTGTATCTGCATGAAGACCACCACTGTATCTGCATGAAGACCGCCATGGTATCTACATGAAGACCACCACGGTATCTACATGAAGACCACCACGGTATCTACATGAAGACCGCCATGGTATCTACATGAAGACCACCACGGTATCTACATGAAGACCACCACAGTATCTACACGAAGACCACAACGGTATCTACATGAAGACCACCACGGTATCTGCATGAAGACCACCATGGTATCTGCATGAAGACCACCACGGTATCTACGTGAAGACCACCGCCGTATCTGAATGAAGACCACCATGGTATCTACATGAAGACCACCATGGTATCTACATGAAGACCGCCACGGTATCTACGTGAAGACCACCACTGTATCTGCATGAAGACCACCACGGTATCTACATGAAGACCACCACGGTATCTACATGAAGACCACCACAGTATCTACGTGAAGACCACCGCCGTATCTGAATGAAGACCACCATGGTATCTACATGAAGACCACCATGGTATCTACATGAAGACCGCCACGGTATCTACGTGAAGACCACCACTGTATCTGCATGAAGACCACCACGGTATCTACATGAAGACCACCACGGTATCTACATGAAGACCACCACAGTATCTACACGAAGACCACAACGGTATCTACATGAAGACCACCACGGTATCTGCATGAAGACCACCATGGTATCTGCATGAAGACCACCACGGTATCTACGTGAAGACCACCGCCGTATCTGAATGAAGACCACCATGGTATCTACATGAAGACCACCATGGTATCTACATGAAGACCGCCACGGTATCTACGTGAAGACCACCACTGTATCTGCATGAAGACCACCACGGTATCTACATGAAGACCACCACGGTATCTACATGAAGACCACCACAGTATCTACACGAAGACCACAACGGTATCTACATGAAGACCACCACGGTATCTGCATGAAGACCACCATGGTATCTGCATGAAGACCACCACGGTATCTACGTGAAGACAGCCGCCGTATCTGAATGAAGACCACCATGGTATCTACATGAAGACCACCATGGTATCTACATGAAGACCGCCACGGTATCTACGTGAAGACCACCATGGTATCTTCATGAAGACCATCACGGTATCGACATGAAGACCACCACCGTATCTGCATGAAGACCACCACGGTATCTACGTGAAGACCACCACTGTATCTGCATGAAGACGACCACGGTATCTGAATGAAGACTGCCACGGTATCTACATGAAGACCACCACCGTATCCGCATGAAGACCACCGCCGTATCTGAATGAAGACCACGACGGTATCTACAAGAAGACCACCACGGTATCTGCATGAAGACCACCACGGTATCTGAATGAAGACCACCACGGTATCTACATGAAGACCACTATGGTATATACATGAAGACCGCCACGGTATCTGAATGAAGACCACCACGGTATGTAGATGAAGACCACCACGGTATCTGAATGAAGACCACCACGGTATCTAGATGAAGACCACCACGGTATCTAGATGAAGACCGCCACGGTATCTAGATGAAGACCACCACGGTATCTAGATGAAGACCACCACGGTATCTGAATGAAGACCGCCACGGTATCTAGATGAAGACCACCATGTGATCTTCGGCTCTGCCTCCCCTCGCCTCCTCTTCTCGGTCTCCAGAGTCGTCCTACAGACCAGCATCCGGTGTTGCCTAGCGACCTTCTCCTCTGTCACCACCTTGCAGTCTGCAGGCCCCCCATTCTACCTCCCTTCTCTCCGTCAGCTCTCTCCCTCCACCCGTCATAGTGCCAACACCACTCTCACCTCCACACGCCTACCCTTCCAATTATAATGGACCTATAAGTTATATGAAGAATATGAGGAGGAGGAGGAGGAGGAGGAGGACGCCAAGCAGGGTGCGGACGCCACCGGAACAGCCCAGGAACCCAGCCGCGTGACCATCATCGCCATGGAGACGAGAACTTCATCGCCATGGAGACGAGAACTTTGAACCACATTAGTCGCACCTCCGAGTGGGCGCACACAACGCGGAAACAGGACAACCACATTATGCGGACTGATAAGATACACGACAAGAAAACAGGAGGAGGAGGAGGAGGAGGAGGCCAAGCAGCGGCCAGGTGGTGGCCACCGTCACCATGGAGACCTGGGAGGAGGACATGCTGCACGTGCACACAAGGCCGACTCACGTCACACCATTCACACACACACACAGAGAGAAGAAGAAGAGAAAGGAGAGACGTCACCCTGCTGGTCGTTGGTAACCGGGCCTGGACCGACCCGGTGTGGAAGTCTGGGTCAGGATCCGCATACTTGATGCGGGAAAGGTTTGCTGACGCAGCCCCCCCGTTGATCCGGGCTCGGCACCGCCACTGAGAATATGCACGGGCGGGGTGTTATTGGTACTTTAAATACTGTTTACACAGAAGTACACAGAAGTACACAGAAGTACACCTCCTTTTTAAGAGGGAATACTGATCCCGCTCCCACACCACAGTTCCCGTCAGACCGTGAAGCCGGCTCCTTTCCCAGACCGCATCCGCATGTGGGCCACTTCAGGCAACACGGATGTGAGCCTGAAGTGGCCCACGTGTATAGCAGCAGATGTGGCCCAAATATGCCCAATCACATCCGGGCCTTTTTTGGCAAAGTTGTGGCACGTGCAGCATTGCTGTGGCTCGGTTCTGGCCCAGATCTGGCAAACAGGAGCGGACCACCCACGTGCCTTCATTCCACACGGTATGTGGGCCGGATGAGGTGTCGGTCTGGGACGGGTCCGGCCCACAGCAGTTTTACTCTCTGGGGACGCACACACACACACACACACACACACATATATATATATATACATATGTGTGTGTATATTGTGTCCTACGTGTTTGTGTGCATGTATAAACAGGCCGACACATGGCCAACATGAAGAACCCCAAAGAGTCCCGGGTCCAAGTTGAGGAGCTTTACTGAAGAACTCTGAGGATTCAAACCTTTTTGTAAAACTGTATAGGGGGCCAATACAGAGGAGGAATGTTTCAATAAACACTGCATAAATTATA
Organism: Lampris incognitus; assembly: GCF_029633865.1. Lineage (NCBI taxonomy): Eukaryota > Metazoa > Chordata > Actinopteri > Lampriformes > Lampridae > Lampris > Lampris incognitus. The sequence goes on along the minus strand of NC_079221.1, from coordinate 55,195,143 downwards.
AAATGTTGTCACATGTCTATGACATAACTACACAACACATGTAAATAACTGCACAGGACTGCATGTGGATAATAATTGTAGGCTACATAACTGCGTGTAAATAGCTCTACGTAACCTAGGAATGACGAACTCACACATGACTTATGAACCAATTGTAAATAATGTACATATGACATAGATGAGTATGCTATAATATAGGCGGGATACGGGCAGACGGAATAGCGTGACATTTCTACCACGGAGCGGACACAGCTAACTAGCTAACAGAAAGCCTGGCTGGCTAACTAGCTAACAGAAAGCCTGGCCGGCTAACTAGCTAACAGAAAGCCTGGCTGGCTAACTAGCTAACTGAAAGCCTGGCTGGCTAACTAGCAACCGAAAGCCTGGCTGGCTAACTAGCTAACTGAAAGCCTGGCTGGCTAACTAGCTAACTGAAAGCCTGGCCGGCTAACTAGCTCACAGAAAGCCTGGCCGGCTAACTAGCTAACAGAAAGCCTGGCCGGCTAAATAGCTAACCGAAAGCCTGGCTGGCTAACTAGCAACCGAAAGCCTGGCTGGCTAACTAGCTAACAGAAAGCCTGGCCGGCTAACTAGCTAACAGAAAGCCTGGCCGGCTAACTAGCTAACAGAAAGCCTGGCCGGCTAACTAGTAACAGAAAGCCTGGCCGGCTAACTAGCTAACAGAAAGCCTGGCCGGCTAAATAGCTAACCGAAAGCCTGGCTGGCTAACTAGTAACAGAAAGCCTGGCTGGCTAACTAGCTAACAGAAAGCCTGGCTGGCTAACTAGCTAACGGAAAGCCTGGCTGGCTAACTAGCTAACAGAAAGCCTGGCTGGCTAACTAGCTAACGGAAAGCCTGGCTGGCTAACTAGCTAACCGAAAGCCTGGCCGGCTAACTAGCTAACTGAAAATGGGAGAAGCTAACGTTACACATAGCTATTTTCATATGAACATGAATACAACGACGTTCTTATGACGGACATCATCCATCACTTAAATAATGTCACAACTGAACCTACAGACGATGCTCTCCAAGGCACAGACGTAGCTAGAAGCAATAAACACAGGAGCTGGGCAAACACACGATGCTCCGCATGCAAAGCTGGGCTGTACTGTTACCATGACGACCAGGCAGCAGACTATTCCCTGATGTAACATCGCGTGAGGGAGGCTCGAGGGAGCAAATAAACTTCAAAATAAAAGTACCCTTCTCACATTCTAATAAAGTAACGTCACTATATATATATATATATATATATATATATATATATATATATATATATATATATATATATATATATATATATATATATATGTCACCCCCCCCCCCACACACACACACACAGTGTACAAAGGTGTTTGTTGTGTTGGCAGCTGAAACAGGATCACCTCTGGAGAAATGACACAACATGGCGGCCCGGCGGTGTTGAGTCCAGAACACAGCCGACACACAGCCCGGCCAGCTGCCTCACACATGGACCTCATAAACTACCCCCCCCCCCGCCCCCCACTGTAGCCTCCACTCTGGAGGCTAATCTGCTTTTCTCTGCAGACTCCTTTCACTGTTCCTCCTTCACACACACACACACACACACACACACACACACACACACACACACACACACACACACACACACACACACACACACACACATATATATATGTGTGTGTGTGTGTGTGTGTGTGTGTGTGTGTGGGTGGGGGGGGGGGACCGGTGTGCGTGACATACTGATATATAGAGGAGCAGTAACACGGCTGTCAGACGGACACTGACTGTCTTCTTCTACGGCCATTCTACCTGAAATATGAAATATGAAGTATGAAGTATGAAACATGCAGTATGAAGTAGGAAACATGAAATATGAAGTATGAAACATGAAGTATGAAATATGAAGTATTAAACATGACACATGAAGTAAGAAGTATGAAACATGCAGTATGAAGTATGAAACATGAAGTATGAAATATGAAGTATGAAACATGAAACATGAAGTATGAAGTATGAAACATAAAATATGAAGTATGAAGTATGAAACATGAAACATGAAGTATGAAGTATGAAACATGAAGTATGAAGTCTGAAGTATGAAACATGAAGTATGAAACATGAAACATGAAGTATGAAGTATGAAACATGAAGTATGAAGTATGAAATATGAAGTATGAAATATTAAGTATGAAACATGAAACATGAAGTATGAAACATGAAGTATGAAGTAGGAAACATGAAATATGAAGTATGAAACATGAAGTATGAAATATGAAGTATTAAACATGACACATGAAGTAAGAAGTATGAAACATGCAGTATGAAGTATGAAACATGAAGTATGAAATATGAAGTATGAAATATGAAGTATGAAACATGAAACATGAAGTATGAAACATGAAGTATGAAGTATGAAGTATGAAACATAAAATATGAAGTATGAAGTATGAAACATGAAACATGAAGTATGAAGTATGAAACATGAAGTATGAAACATGAAACATGAAGTATGAAGTATGAAACATGAAGTATGAAGCATGAAATATGAAGTATGAAACATGAAGTATGAAACATGAAGTATGAAACATGAAACATGAAGTATGAAGTATGACATATGAAGTATGAAATATGAAACATGAAGTATGAAACATGAAGTATGAAATATGAAGTATGAAGTATGAAGTATGAAACATGAAGTATGAAATATGGAGTATGAAATATGAAACATGAAGTATGAAGTATGAAATATAAAGTATGAAGTATGAAGTATGAAGTATGAAATATGAAACATGAAGTATGAAATATGAAGTATGAAGTATGAAATATGGAGTATGAAATATGAAACATGAAGTATGAAGTATGAAACATGAAGTATGAAACATGAAGTATGAAATATGAAGTATGAAGTATGAAACATGAAGCATGAAACATGAAGTATGAAATATGAAGTATGAAATATAAAGTATGAAACATGAAACATGAAGTATGAAATATGAAGTATGAAACATGAAGTATGAAACATGAAGTATGAAATATGAAGTATGAAGTACGTCATTTCCTGTGGGAGCAACACAGAACACGCCCACGACGACCTGACTGGCAAAACCTGCACGTAGGCTCACGTGTCAGCACGTCGTCACGTGTCGGCCTCGGTCAGCGTCCCTCGCGCCTGCGCCTCCGCTTCTGCAGCGCTCTCAGTGGAAGCAGCCGGTAATGAGAACGGTGACGTGGCGCCGCGGCAGTTTGCGTAATGACGTCATCAGTCACTTCCAAGGCAGATTTGGAAAGTGATGCAGCGCGAGGAAGACCCGCTGAGCTGATGTCAGTTTCACCCCTCCCCCTCCCCCCTCCCCCTCGCTTCCACGCTGCTTTCTGCTGTTTACTTTTTTAATTGCAAAAAATACACATTCAGCAATCAGCGGAACAGCAACGTACAACTTCACACACAAAGCAAACTCACAACGAACAAAAAACACCCCCATTCAATACACAATGTTCTGCACGAGGAGCAAATACACAAACCGAATCACGATAATAAAATTCAATGAAAAGGAAACAAACGGAAACCGAAAATAAATATAAGAATAAAGAAAGGTGTCGTCATAGTAGCTGAACAGTTGTGTACTCTTGTTGTCTTTTCATAATCCGTTGGAACTCAAGAGAGATTCAAGGTCAAGCAGGAAAGGTTGCCAGTAAGGCCGGGAATTAAACGTGTCTGCTTGTGCACAAAGAATTTTGCCAGTGAAATTAAAAATATAAGTTGCAAGATGTTACTTTGTGACTTGCCGCAGTAACAAGCTGCGTCCTGTAGGGCGAAGGGACGCGTGACGTTTGCGTGGAAGAACCCGTAGGATTCTAGATCTTTCCAGAACTTATGTGTGACTGGACAACTCAAAAATAAATGAACAGGCGTCTCTCCATCCTTTCCACGGGGAGGGCAGCAGCAGCAGCAGCAGGGGGCAGCAGGGGGCAGCAGCAGCTGTGAGCGCTGCTATAGGATGTCAGTTTCGAAGTGCTGCTGCCCCCTGCTGCCGGAATGACGTCGTCACACTCACTGCTGCTTTAATGAGCCGCGTGGCTTCAAATTTAACTGCCGTCAGCATCGAGGAAGAAAAAGCAAAACAAAACAAAACAAGGTGCAGACATTTTTCCTGGGATCATTTACAACAGGGCTTCATACTACTGTACTGTACTGTACCGTACTGTACTGTACTGTACTGTACTGTACTGCACTGTACTGTACTGTACTGCACTGTACTGTACTGTACCCCCCCCCCCACACACACACAGGCCATCTCTCTCATGAACACCCCACAGCCTGGTGCAATAATGGAGACTTGTGTAAATATGACACTTTGGTCAGCTTGTCTCACCCCTCTGGTCAACATGTCTCACCCCTCTGGTCAGCGTGTCTCACCCCTCTGGTCAGCATGTCTCACCCCTCTGGTCAACATGTCTCACCCCTCTGGTCAGCATGTCTCACCCCTCTGGTCAACATGTCTCGGCCCCCGGGCAACTTGTCTCACCCCTCTGGTCAGTATGTCTCACCCCTCTGGTCAACATATCTCACCCCTCTGGTCAGCATGTCTCACCCCTCCGGTCAGCGTGTATCACCCCTCTGATCAGCATGTCTCACCCCTCTGGTCAGCGTCTCTCACCCCTCCGATCAGCATGCCTCACCCCTCTGGTCAGCATGCCTCACCCCTCTGGTCAGCATGCCTCACCCCTCTGGTCAACATGTCTCACCCCTCTGGTCAGCGTGTCTCACCCGTCTGGTCAACATGTCTCACCTACATACCTACCTCTTTAAACCACACGTGCAACACAAATGTGCAGCTGTAAATGCACACACAACTGCTGTATAATGTTTGCAAATTACTACTGTTATTGCTATAATTATAACACAAGTACATGATATAGTACATCATCATAAGATAGATACTAGCTAAATATATAATACATACCTTTAGTGTAAAAGTTCATATAAAATAGGTATATAAGCATAATAAGTTGTAATTTTAGTATTTAATATATAAGTATTATAATATTAATATTGTCATTAGTAGCCGCTCTGGTGGCCGAGCGGACTAAACCGCCGTTCTTGCAGTCCGCTCATCACGTGGCTGGGAGGTTCGTATCCCAGACTCGCCGTAACCGGTCGCGGCCAGAGCGTCCACGGGGTAAGACCTTCATTAGGCCACCCTTACCCGAAGGATCGTGGGTGTAGATCGGTGTAGTGTTCGGGGACTCGTCGTTCTCCAGCGACCCCTGTGGCCCACCCGGGCGCCTGCAGCCAAGCAACCGAAAGCATTCTCCCTACGTGGCCTGAAGGTGATGCAATCCATGCGAGGCTTCTGCGTGTAAACTCGCGAGAGCAGCCGACACGAGTTTGACGGAAGCTGGTGTTACGACTATCTCCTTCCTGTGGAAACGTGAGCCAGGGGAGTTATTCCACAAGAGTTCCGGCCATATGCCACTGGGTTAATCGGGTGGGATAAGGGGGAAAAACTAGAAATAAATTTATAAATATATATATATATATTGTCATTAGTTATTCAGCCATAACAAAACTCTGTATAGGTGTCACATACCTGGTGTGTACAAATACTTACCTCCAATATATTTGTTATTCCATTTATGTCTTCTGTTTTTCTTTTTGCTTGTTTTAATTTTTGGCGCATGAGTGATGTGGGTTAAAATACTAGAAGCTGCTGTAAACCAGAGTCACATCCCTCGTATGGATCAGCACACGTGGCCAAAAAAGTTGATTCTGATTCTGATTCCGATTCCGATTCTGTGTACAGTGTGTCGTACAGCGCACCCTGCCAGTACACACACATTTGTAATGCACATGTAAATGCACACACACGTGCAAATATTGGTGACAATCCCCTTAACATCCTTATGCCTTAATGTAAAACCCCTCAACCTCTGACTTGCTGCGTAAAACACAGTCTGATCCCCCCCCGACCCAACCCCCACCCCTCATTCTGTGTGTAGAATAGTTCAATCCCCAACTGTTCTGCTTCATTAGCCAAACAAATCAAATGAAGTCACGGCACAAGTTTAACACAGATGATCTATTTGCCCCCCTCTGTTCCCAAAGAGGGCAGAATTATGCTAGCCTGGGACTTTAGTAGATTACCTCATAAATGAGATCAAACCAGGATTAGGATTAAACCCGGTTTCATTGTGGATCATATACTGCGCTGTACAGCCATGCATATCTTGCACGCCTGAGAGGTACAGCGTTACAAGTCTGCGTCTCCAACACACACGTCTGTCTCTAGGGGGGCAAAAACACATACGTCTCTCTGCAGGGGGGCAAAACACATACGTCCCTCTGCAGGGGGGCAAAACACATACGTCCCTCTGCAGGGGGGCAAAAACATATACGTCCCTCTGCAGCGGGGGAACAATCTGACCAATAAAAACTTAGGGTCATTTCAGGTGAATGGAAACTTCTGCAAAGTCTGACTCTGTGGATCCTTGCTAACCCAAATAAACTGCGTGGCTTAAACATAAATCAAACCTGGCATGTTTTCTTTAGCTCCTGCTGGTGGTGTGTGCTCTATGTTTTCTTTAACTCCTGCTGATGGTGTGTGCTCTATGTTTTCTTTATCTCCTGCTGGTGGTGTGTGCTCTGTGTTTTCTTTAGCTCCTGCTGGTGGTGTGTGCTCTATGTTTTCTTTAACTCCTGCTGATGGTGTGTGCTCTATGTTTTCTTTAGCTCCTGCTGGTGGTTGTGTGCTCTGTGTTTTCTTTAGCTCCTGCTGGTGGTGTGTGCTCTATGTTTTCTTTAGTTCCTGTTGGTGGCATGTGCTCTATGTTTTCTTTAGCTCCTGTTGTCGGTGTGTGCTCTGTGGTTTCTTTAGCTCCTGCTGGTGGTGTGTGCTCTATGTTTTCTTTAGCTCCTGCTGGTGGTGTGTGCTCTATGTTTTCTTTAGCTCCTGCTGGTGGTGTGTGCTCTATGTTTTCTTTAGCTCCTGCTGGTGGTGTGTGCTCTATGTTTTCTTTAGCTCCTGCTGGTGGTGTGTGCTCTATGTTTTATTTAGTTCCTGTTGGTGGTGTGTGCTCCATGTTTTCTTTAGCTCCTGCTGGTGGTGTGTGCTCTGTGTTTTCTTTAGCTCCTGCTGGTGGTGTGTGCTCTATGTTTTCTTTAGCTCCTGCTGGTGGTGTGTGCTCTGTGTTTTCTTTAGCTCCTGCTGGTGGTGTGCGCGCTATGTTTTCTTTAGCTCCTGCTGGTGGTGTGTGCTCTATGTTTTCTTTAGCTCCTGCTGGTGGTGTGCGCGCTGTGTTTTCTTTAGCTCCTGCTGGTGGTGTGCGCTCTGTGTTTTCTTTAGCTCCTGCTGGTGGTGTGTGCTCTTTGTTTTCTTTAGCTCCTGCTGGTGGTGTGTGCTCTATGTTTTCTTTAGCTCCTGCTGGTGGTGTGTGCTCTATGTTTTCTTTAGCTCCTGCTGGTGGTGTGTGCTCTATGTTTTCTTTAGCTCCTGCAGGTGGTGTGTGCTCTATGTTTTCTTTAGCTCCTGCTGGTGGTGTGTGCTCTATGTTTTCTTTAGCTCCTGCTGGTGGTGTGTGCTCTATGTTTTCTTTAACTCCTGCTGGTGGTGTGTGCTCTGTGTTTTCTTTATCTCCTGCTGGTGGTGTGTGCTCTATGTTTTCTTTAGCTCCTGCTGGTGGTGTGTGCTCTGTGTTTTCTTTAGCTCCTGCTGGTGGTGTGTGCTCTATGTTTTCTTTAGCTCCTGCTGGTGGTGTGCGCTCTATGTTTTCTTTAGCTCTGCTGGTGGTGTGTGCTCTATGTTTTCTTTAGCTCCTGCTGGTGGCGTGCGCTCTATGTTTTCTTTAACTCCTGCTGGTGGTGTGTGCTCTATGTTTTCTTTAGCTCCTGCTGGTGGTGTGTGCTCTATGTTTTCTTTAGCTCCTGCTGGTGGTGTGTGCTCTATGTTTTCTTTATCTCCTGCTGGTGGTGTGTGCTCTATGTTTTCTTTAGCTCCTGCTGGTGGTGTGTGCTCTATGTTTTCTTTAGCTCCTGCTGGTGGTGTGTGCTCTATGTTTTCTTTAACTCCTGCTGGTGGTGTGTGCTCTGTGTTTTCTTTATCTCCTGCTGGTGGTGTGTGCTCTATGTTTTCTTTAGCTCCTGCTGGTGGTGTGTGCTCTGTGTTTTCTTTAGCTCCTGCTGGTGGTGTGTGCTCTGTGTTTTCTTTAGCTCCTGCTGGTGGTGTGTGCTCTATGTTTTCTTTAGCTCCTGCTGGTGGTGTGTGCTCTATGTTTTCTTTAGCTCCTGCTGGTGGTGTGTGCTCTATGTTTTCTTTAGCTCCTGCTGGTGGTGTGTGCTCTATGTTTTCTTTAGCTCCTGCTGGTGGTGTGTGCTCTATGTTTTCTTTAGCGCTGCTGGTGGTGTGTGCTCTATGTTTTCTTTAGCTCCTGCTGGTGGCGTGCGCTCTATGTTTTCTTTAACTCCTGCTGGTGGTGTGTGCTCTATGTTTTCTTTAGCTCCTGCTGGTGGTGTGTGCTCTATGTTTTCTTTAGCTCCTGCTGGTGGTGTGTGCTCTATGTTTTCTTTATCTCCTGCTGGTGGTGTGTGCTCTATGTTTTCTTTAGCTCCTGCTGGTGGTGTGTGCTCTGTGTTTTCTTTAGCTCCTGCTGGTGGTGTGTGCTCTGTGTTTTCTTTAGCTCCTGCTGGTGGTGTGTGCTCCGTGTTTTCTTTAGCTCCTGCTGGTGGTGTGTGCTCTGTGTTTTCTTTAGCTCCTGCTGGTGGTGTGTGCTCTATGTTTTCTTTAGCTCCTGCTGGTGGTGTGTGCTCTGTGTTTTCTTTAGCTCCTGCTGGTGGTGTGTGCTTTATGTTTTCTTTAGCTCCTGCTGGTGGTGTGTGCTCTGTGTTTTCTTTAGCTCCTGCTGGTGGTGTGTGCTCCGTGCTTTCTTTAGCTCCTGCTGGTGGTGTGTGCTCTGTGTTTTCTTTAGCTCCTGCTGGTGGCGTGTGCTCTATGTTTTCTTTAGCTCCTGCTGGTGGCGTGTGCTCTATGTTTTCTTTAGCTCCTGCTGGTGGTGTGTGCTCTATGTTTTCTTTAGCTCCTGCTGGTGGTGTGTGCTCTATGTTTTCTTTAGCTCCTGCTGGTGGCGTGTGCTCTGTGTTTTCTTTAGCTCCTGCTGGTGGGGTGTGCTCTATGTTTTCTTTAGCTCCTGCTGGTGGCGTGTGCTCTGTGTTTTCTTTAGCTCCTGCTGGTGGCGTGTGCTCTATGTTTTCTTTAGCTCCTGCTGGTGGTGTGTGCTCTATGTTTTCTTTAGCTCCTGCTGGTGGTGTGTGCTCTGTGTTTTCTTTAGTTCCTGCTGATGGTGTGTGCTCTGTGTTTTCTTTAGCTCCTGCTGGTGGTGTGTGCTCTGTGTTTTCTTTAGCTCCTGCTGGTGGTGTGTGCTCTGTGTTTTCTTTAGTTCCTGTTGGTGGCATGTGCTCTATGTTTTCTTTAGCTCCTGCTGGTGGTGTGTGCTCTATGTTTTCTTTAGCTCCTGCTGGTGGTGTGTGCTCTATGTTTTCTTTAGCTCCTGCTGGTGGTGTGTGCTCTATGTTTTCTTTAGCTCCTGCTGGTGGTGTGTGCTCCGTGCTTTCTTTAGCTCCTGCTGGTGGTGTGTGCTCTGTGTTTTCTTTAGCTCCTGCTGGTGGTGTGTGCTCTGTGTTTTCTTTAGCTCCTGCTGGTGGTGTGTGCTCTATGGCTAATTGTGTGTTGTATTGTTGATTGCACTTATGTTTTTACTGCCTTCTTTTATTGTGTTTGATGTGAGGTGACCTGGAGTGTGGTGAAAGGCGCCTCTAAATAAAATGTTTATTATAATCATTATTACGTATATCTGATTACACCGACTCACTTTCTGAACTGGTCTTTATGGGTTCAGCTGCAAGTCTTTCTCGCACTTTCTTTTGATCTGGCTGGCACTCCTTCACAGGTGGCCCGGCTCTTTATAGACGCACCTTGTCAGATACGCTGATGACAGCCTCCTATATTCCAGTAACACACCAGCTTGATAAGACGGCAGCAAAGGTCACAATCTACACACAGACACACACTCATACACACGAGTGAACGTTGCATGACAAGAGGATGAGAGAATAAAACAGAATGAAGAGCCTAATTTGAAGCAGATCGACAAAATATGCTAATAAAGAAAACAAATATACTAGCAACTACATTCAGAATTATTGTACACGATTATAATTATTCTGATGTGTGATACTTACATATCCTGTCATCCTTGTGTTTTCCTTCTGCTGGTGGTTTTGAATTAAAACCAGAAGCTGCAGATCTGACCAGTAATTCTACTCTCAAACACCACTTAAAAAAACTCTTAAAACACTACTACTACACTTTTATCCTAAGGTCACATAATAATATACAATACTACTAATACTAATATATGACACTAATATACTAGTACAAATACACTATACTATCAATATACTTCTACTAAAGTACAATACTAATATACCAAATACAAATATAATACTACTAAATTAATATAGTACACATATACTAATACTATACTACAACACCTCTCTTATATGTTAATAATAATATTATGTACTAATAAACTAATACTAATAGTATTATTCAATCAATCAATCAAGTTGCATTTTTCTATACTAATATACTTTACTCATACTATCATACTATACTATATCATGATGGTATACTAAAATACCATATTATATCATGATGGTACACTACAATGCTATACTACATCACGATGGTATACTACAATACTATACTGTATCATGATGTATACTACAATACTTTGCTATATCATGATGGTATACTAAAACATTATACTATATCATGATGGTTTCCAATACTATACTATATCATGATGTTATACTAAACTACTATGCTATATCATGATGGTGTACTTCAATACTGTACTATATCATGATGGTATACTAAACTACTATACTATATCATGATGGTTTCCAATACTATACTATATCATGATGTTATACTAAACTACTATACTATATCATGATGGTATACTTCAATACTATGCTATATCATGATGGTATACTACAATACTATATCATGATGGTATCCAATACTATACTATATCATCATGGTATACTGTACTTTATTTGATCATTATGGTATACAATACTATAGTGTAACTGATCAGCCAAAACATTACAACCACTGACAGGTAAGTGAATAATATTGATCATCTCGTTACCATGGCACCCGTCAAGGGGTGGGATATATTAGACAGCAAGTGAACAGTTCTTGAAGCTGATGTGTTGGAAGCAGGAAAAACTGGCAAGCGTAAGGATCTGGTCTACTTTGACAAGGGCCAAGTTGTGATGGCTGGACGACTGGGTCAGAGCATCTGACCCAGTCGTCCCGGTGTGGTCAGTACCTACCAAAAGTGGTCCAAAGAAGGACAACCGGTGAACCGGCGACAGGGTCACGGGTGCCCAAGCTTCATGGAAGTGTGTGGGGAGCGAAGGCTAGCCCGTCTGGTCCGATCCCACAGAAGAGCTGCTGGAGCTCAAACTGCTGAAGACGTTGATGCTGGCTATGACAGACAGGTGTCAGAACACACACTGCTGCTGCATCACAGCTTGCTGAGCATGGGGCTGTGGAGCTGCAGACCGGTCAGGGTGTCCATGATGACCCCCGTCCACCACCGAAAGCACCTACAATGGGTGCGTGAGCATCAGAACTGGACCATAGAACAGTGGAAGAAGGTGGCCTGGTCTGATGAATCACATATTCTTTTACATCATGTGGGAAGCCGGGTGCATCTGCACCAGGGTGCACCATGGGAAGAAGGCAAGCCGGCGGAGGCCGTGTGACGCTCTGGGCAATGTTCTGCTGGGAAACCTCGGGTCCTGGCATTCATGTGGATGTTACTTTGACACGCACCACCTACCTACACATGGTTGCATAACAAGTACACCCCTTCATGGTAACGGCGTTCCCCGATGGCGCCTGCCACACTGCACACATTGTTCTGGAATGGTTTGAAGAACATGACCAAGAGTTCAAGGTGTTGCCTTGACCTCCAAAGTCTCCAGATCTCAGTCTGATCGAGCATCGGTGGGATGTTCTGGAAAAACAAGTTTGGTCAATGGAGGGCCCACCTTGCAACTTACAGGACTTAAAGGATCTGCCGCTAACGTCTTGGTGCCAGATACCAGAGGACACCTTCAGAGGTCTTGTGGAGTCCAGGATTCAACAGGCCAGAGCTATTTTGGTGGCGCGAGGGGGACCTAGTATAATGTACTATACTTTATCATAATGGCATTCTGTACTATACTATAGCATGATGGTATACAACACTATACTATATCAGGATGGCATTCAGCATTATACCATAATATACTATATCATACTTTAAAATTATGTATACAATACTATATTATATCAAGATGGTATACAATACTTTAATATATCATGATAGTATACTACGATACTATAGTATGTCGTGATAGTATTCAGTACTATACTATATTGTATCATTATGATACACAATGCTATATCATTATGGTATACTGTACTACTGTGGAGGACGAAAGAAAGGAGAGGAGACCACTTCTCCTTTTGACCACACGGCTGTGGGGTCCTTTATTTCCTCCAACTCAGACTAAGTCAGCAGTTCATCCTGCTAAACCTCAGCCTCGTGTCTACCCACAATACCCCTCGCTAACCCCGCCCACTGTCTTAAAGGGCCCGTCTCTGGCGGAAAGTAGGTCGCCACACTATACTACATAATACTATTTAATGATGGTATACTACAATACTATACTATACCATGATGGTATACTATACTATACTATACCTTTATGGTATACAGTACAATACTATATCATGATGGTATACATATTATACTATAACTTTATGGTATACAGTACTATACTATATCATGATGGTATACATATTATACTATAACTTTATGGTATACTGTACTATACTATAGCGTGATGAGTTTGATGTGTGGATTGGTTGATCACTTCAGATTATTGGCGATGGCCTCTGTGTATGTTATATCCTGCTTATTTACATGCCCGAAATAAATCATCATTCATTCATTCATTCATCATGGTATACTAGAGTACTGTACTATATCATGATGGTATGCAATACTATACTATATCATGATGGTATTCAGTAATATACTATACTGTACTGTATTGTACTATACTATATTATACTATATCAAGCCGTATACTACAATACTATATTATATCATGATGGTATACTATAACATTATGGTATACTGTACTATATTATATGATTATGGTATACATACTATACTATAAAATTATGGTATACTGTACTATACTATATCATGATGGTATACATAGTATGATATAACATTACGGTATACTGTACTATACTACATGATTATGGTATACATACTATGCTATATCATTATGGTATACTATACTATACTATATAATGCTATATCATGACATATACGACAATACTAGACAATATCATGATGTATACATATTATACTACATCATGATGGTATATATACTATACTATATCATTATGGTATACTCTACTATTCTATATAATGCTATATCATGACATATACTACAATACTATACTATATCATAATGGTATACATAATATTCTATAACGTTATGATATACTATATTATACTATATATTAATATATCATAACGTATACTACAATACTATACTATATCATGATGGCAGACATACTATACTATATAATGATGGTACACTGTACTATACTATATAAACATGACGTATGCTACAATACTATACTATATCATGATGGTACATATACTATACTTTAACATTATGGTATATTGCATTAGACTATATAATACTATATAATGATGGTATACTACAATACTATACTATATCATGATGGTATACATACTATATATACACACACACACACACTGTACTATACTACATTATACTATACCATGACGTATACTACAATACTATACTATATCATGATGGTGTACATACTATACTATATCATGATGGTATGCATGCTATATAGTATAACATTATGGTATACTGTACTATACTATATTATACTATATCATGACGTATACTACAATAAGATACTATATCATGATGGTATACATACTATACTATATCATGATGGTATGCATACTATATGCTATAACATTATGGTATACTGTACTATACTATATTATACCATATCATGACGTATACTACAATAAGATAATATATCATGATGGTATACAAACTATACATTATTGTATACTGTATGAAACTATATCATGATGAGATTGATGTGTGGATTGGTTGATCACTTCAGATTACGTGTATTATATCCTGCTTATTTACATGTTTGAAATAAATATTCATGATGGTGTACTAGAGCACTGTATCCATCGGTATACTAATGAGGCACTAGCATTGTCTCGTGCGGTGGGTGTGCGTGGTGTAATCCACGGTAAGCGGAGGAGCTGAAGGCGGAGTCCAGTCCGCACGGCCTGCTCCGCTTTTTAACGCCGCTGCCCCGTCCAGCGGAGCCACAGACACCATGACGGCACCCAGCTCCACCTACGATGTGGTCGTGGTCGGAGGAGGAATATCAGGTAGGTCCCCAAAAAAAATGCCCAGAAATAACCTGGAGCCAACTTGTTTCAGACGCCTTTAGCAGAGGGCCAGCGTGCCCCGGTCCGTGCGGAGACAACTGTTGCTGCTCCGTGGAGACATCAGCGTTACACAACCGCTGGCTGGATGCGACCAGCAACAGCCCCGCGTCCGCTCCGTGCGCACACATCAAGTGTGTTTTATTCGCGTTCGCAGCTTGTGTGTTTTTATTCACTCCATCCTTTCAGCGTACTGGCGTCTGCGCCGTGAGGCTCCGCGTCCCCTCGTCGTGCGGCAGGAGCGGTGGGAAGTCCGTCGCTGCTGGCATTTTGTTCCCTACACGACTGTGACTTGAGACCACCCACGATCATCACCCGTTCAGCGTGTGTCCGCGCTGTCTGTCGTTCGCCGCACGCGCGATGTGGCTCTCACATGGCTCGCTATAAGCGGAGACGTGTGAGCGGGTCGACGTGCGAACATAAGATGGAGCAACATGTCATAATCACACCTAGCGCACCGCCTCTAAGGTCTCGTTTGCTCTGTTGCAACAGGTTTGCCTCGGTCACACTGATGTGTGTATGCTTGATGTGGTGTCCTCCGCCACACCAGCATTGAACGACACATGTGTCAGTGTAAGGTGTCTCCTGGTCACCTGGCTGATGATCCTGCTCCACATCGTGGGTTGTGGCGAAGGAGGGTCGACAGGCAGGTGACTGTTTGTGAGTTTTGCAGAGATAGTCTGATAGAAAAAACACGGGACGAGAAGGGAACTGGTCCCGAGAGCTTTATTTGTTGGTCTGATGTGTCGGTGCTGTTGTCTCAGTATAAAGGACCAGTCTCAAGTCTTTTCCATTCGCCTCACCTGTTCTGCACACCAGACTCATGGACCGGCTCCTGAGCTGCCTGTCAGTGGTACTGACTTGACTTATTTCAGTGGTACTGGCTTGATTTATTCCAGTTATACTGACTTGACTTATGCCAGTGGTACTGGCTTGACTTATTCCAGTGGTACTGGCTTGACTTATTCCAGTGGTACTGACTTGATTTATTCCAGTTATACTGACTTGACTTATGCCAGTGGTACTGACTTGACTTATTTCAGCGGTGCTGACTTGACTTATTTCAGTGGTGCTGACGACTTATTTCAGTGGTGCTGACTTGACTTATTTCAGTGGTACTGACTTAACTTATTTCAGTGGTGCTGACTTGACTTATTTCAGTGGTACTGACTTGACTTATTTCAGTGGCGCTGGCTTGACTTATTCCAGTGGTACTGACTTGACTTATGCCAGTGGTACTGACTTGACTTATTTCAGTGGTGCTGACTTGACTTATTTCAGTGGTGCTGACTTGATTTATTCCACTGGTACTGACTTGACTTATGCCAGTGGTACTGACTTGACTTATTTCAGTGGTGCTGACTTGACTTATTTCAGTGGTGCTGACTTGACTTATTTCAGTGGTACTGACTTAACTTATTCCACTGGTGCTGACTTGACTTATTTCAGTGGTACTGACTTGACTTATGCCATTGGTACTGACTTGACTTATTTCAGTGGTGCTGACTTGACTTATTTTAGTGGTGCTGGCTTGACTTATTTCAGTGGTACTGACTTGACTTATGCCAGTGGTACTGACTTGATTTATTCCAGTGGTACTGACTTGATTTATTCCAGTTATACTGACTTGACTTATGCCAGTGGTACTGACTGATTTATTCCAGTTATACTGACTTGACTTATGCCAGTGGTACTGACTTGACTTATTTCTGTGGTGCTGGCTTGACTTATGTCAGTGGTGCTGGCTTGATTTATTTCAATGGTACTGACTTGACTTATTTCAGTGGCGCTGGCTTGACTTATTTCAGTGGTACTGACTTAACTTATTTCAGTGGCGCTGGCTTGACTTATTCCAGTGGTACTGACTTAACTTATTCCAGTGGTACTGACTTGACTTATTTCAGTGGTGCTGGCTTGACTTATTTCAGTGGTACTGACTTGACTTATTTCAGTGGTACTGACTTGACTTATGCCAGTGGTACTGACTTGATTTATTCCAGTTATACTGACTTGACTTATTCCAGTGGTACTGACTTGATTTATTCCAGTTATACTGACTTGACTTATACCAGTGGTACTGACTGATTTATTCCAGTTATACTGACTTGACTTATGCCAGTGGTACTGACTTGACTTATGTCAGTGGTGCTGGCTTGACTTATTTCAATGGTACTGACTTGCCTTATTTCAGTGGCGCTGGCTTGACTTATTTCAGTGGTACTGACTTAACTTATTTCAGTGGCGCTGGCTTGACTTATTCCAGTGGCACTGACTTAACTTATTCCAGTGGTACTGACTTGACTTATTTCAGTGGTGCTGGCTTGACTTATTTCAGTGGTACTGACTTGACTTATTCCAGTGGTACTGACTTGACTTATTCCAGTGGTACTGACTTGATTTATTCCAGTTATACTGACTTGATTTATGCCAGTGGTACTGACTGATTTATTCCAGTGGTACTGACTTGACTTATGCCAGTGGTACTGACTTGACTTATTTCAGTGGTGCTGGCTTGACTTATTTCAGTGGTACTGACTTGACTTATTTCAGTGGCGCTGGCTTGACTTATTTCAGTGTTCCTGACTTAACTTATTTCAGTGGCACTGGCTTGACTTATTCCAGTGGTACTGACTTAACTTATTCCAGTGGTACTGACTTGACTTATTTCAGTGGCGCTGGCTTGACTTATTTCAGTGGTACTGACTTGATTTATTCCAGTTATACTGACTTGACTTATGCCAGTGGTACTGACTGATTTATTCCAGTGGTACTGACTTGACTCATGCCAGTGGTACTGACTTGACTTATTTCAGTGGTGCTGGCTTGACTTATTTCAGTGGTACTGACTTGACTTATTCCAGTGGTACTGACTTGACTTATACCATTGGTACTGACTTGACTTATTTCAGTGGTACTGACTTGACTTATTCCAGTGGTACTGACCTGACTTATTCCAGTGGTGGTGACTTGACTTATTCCATTGGTGCTGACTTGACTTATTTCAGTGGTGCTGGCTTGACTTATTCCAGTGGTGCTGACTTGACGTATTTCGGTGGTACTGACTTGACTTGTTCCAGTGGTACTGACTTGACTTATTCCAGTGGTACTGACTTGACTTATTCCAGTGGTGGTGACTTGACTTATTCCACTGGTGCTGACTTGACTTATGCCAGTGGTACTGACTTGACTTATGCCAGTGGTACTGAGTTGACTTTTGCCAGTGGTACTGACTTGATTTATTCCAGTGGTACTGGCTTGACTTATTCCAGTGGTACTGACTTGACTTATTTCAGTGGTGCTGACTTGACTTATTTCAGTGGTACTGACTTGACTTATTTCAGTGGTACTGACTTGACTTATTCCAGTGGTACTGACTTGACTTATTCCAGTGGTGGTGACTTGACTTATTCCAGTGGTGCTGACTTGACTTATTTCAGTGGTGCTGGCTTGACTTATTCCAGTGGTGCTGACTTGACGTATTTCAGTGGTACTGACTTGACTTGTTCCAGTGGTACTGACTTGACTTATTCCAGTGGTACTGACTTGACTTATTCCTGCGGTGGTGACTTAACTTACTGACTTATGGAGCACAGTGAAAAGACCTGCTGGCAGAATCACTCTTGGATAAAAGATAGAAACAAAAATGTAATGCCAGTAGAAAAGTCTGAAACAGGTTTGAAACACATCCAGAGGCGTCACCACCAATGTGACCCTGAATACTGACCGTCACATCTGCTCGGGATGTCGATGTGTTGATGTGAGATCAGATGTGTTGTGGGATTGTGGTTGTGGTAATATGGTGATAGAACTTAATTGTTGTCGTTCTCTGGTCTGAAAGGCTGCATTACAGTAAAGCGAGACCGTTTTCTGAACTTACTCCACTGTTTCAGTGGAATGAACAATACATGTTCCCACCTGCTGGGTCATGATGTCCACATTACTGATGACCATCTATCATCATGTTCTGCTGTGTACATATCTTATGGAGGCACCAGTCCACTAAGTATCACCACGTCACCACATAGGGAGGCGTTCAGTCAGAGATATGGGGCTGTTTGACGTGGTCAGTATGGCTGTAGTGTCTGTACTGACCCGTGGCTGCAGATATATTTCATATTTGTGCCGTCTGTCTGTAGTCATTCTGTGAGTCTGTGTGAACGCTCCACACACACACACACCAGTGCAGCTTGCTGACCCCCGTGATGGTCTCAGGAACGGGGTCTGGATTTCAGCCGTTTGCATTTGTTGAATGATGTCGATTGTCTGGTTTTGTGTTGATTGATGTTTTTTTCCCATCAGCCTCTCTGTTTCTCTCTCTGTCCTCCATCTGACCATTGCAGACAGCTTGATCCACCATGCTGTCTGTCTGTCAACGTATCTGTCTTTAAGTCACTGTCAGTATGTCTCTTCAGTTTGATCACACTGACAGGCTACAAGTAGTTTGGAAATATAATGTTAGCGCATTTCATGATTTTGTAGCATAGCGCCACCTAGTGGCCAATTAACAGTAAATAATGCACAGAACCTCAGGGCGTCATGACTTATTGGTGGACCAAGTGTCGTGTTAACGGGAGTTGCTGTGAACAAGATCCGCCACCTTGAACCAATAGCATAGCTGCTGCTAAAGAGCTGCATGTTGTCCCTTATACTTTAAACGCTTATAACATAAAAACCGTCGCTGATAAACATCTGAACACATTCACACGTCATTCTGGTAGTGTCACGTGTCCTGTCAAATATTTTGGTATAGTTTAATCAAAAAAATATTACTTATATTGTACACTATACAGGCATATATTGTACATTGGTGTGGATGCATTGTTTTACCGATTAGGATGACCTTTGACCTTCTTGATATGTTCATTTTCCAGAATGTGTGTGGCGATGTTGGTAGCAATTGAATGAATCTGTGCAGAAATATTTATGTTTTATGATTTTTCATATTTTGAAAAATATAGAGTGACGGACTTCTGAATTGACCCTATGTTGCAGTGTAGCAAAGCTTTGGCATCACTTACTGGATCTGCTCACAACATCTCAGCTCTGTAGGATGTGCGGGTGATTTTTGGGAAATTTTGGGGCATTTTTGAAATTTCCCAGGTGAAATTTACATTTTTGTCATAAGCCACGCCCACTTTTTCAATCATGACCACGTTGCACGTATCAAATCCAGTATGATCCTAGATTGTGCACCCCAAATTTCATCCAAATCCATGGTGCCAATTATGAGATATAAACGTCCCCAATTTATAGCGCCCCCTACTGGACAAATGAAACGCA
>NC_079221.1:55122728-55165228 GCF_029633865.1 Lampris incognitus | reverse complement strand
GAAAGGAGGCTCCGACTGATTGTCGAACCTCGGATCCAGCAGGAACAATGGGGATTCCGTCCTGGCCCTGGAACAACGGACCAACTCTTTACCCTTGCGGAAGTGCTGAGGGGGACGTGGGAGTTTGACCAGCCAGTCTACATGTGTTTTGTGGACTCGGAGAAGGCTTACGACAGTGTACCTCAGGGCACTCTGTGGGGGGGTACTGCGGGAGTATGGGGTACAGGGGCAGTTGCTGGTGTAATACGGAGTCCGGCTGGCATGCATGTCGTAGGCCTGTGGGAGGAATTCCAAGGAAAGTGATGCAAATACACGAGGGACCAGCAAAACCAGGAGCTTCTTGCCATGATGCAACAATGCTCAGCACATTACCTCCTACTTAGCCACCTGCAGAGCGAACAGGGTAAATAATTAACCCCTAAAAGCCGCGACATCTGACAGACTTTGGCCTGACAGCGATCAAGGTAGTGATAAGGTATTACACAGCAGTTGCCAAAGATCAGAGCTACAGTTTAATAGCTTGGTTCTTGTTTTATTGTGAAGGCGGTTGAGTAATAATGACAGCCTCTTGTCTCATTTTTAATTATGGTTGACACTGCACAACTGCAGAGATCCAGAGCTTCTCGTGGGAGTGAAAAGAGCCATCTTTTAAAGCAGATCATTCCCGTTGTGTGCATGCATGTGCAACATGCCGGAGAGAGACGAGCGGTAAAGACTAATCCACCGATACACCCGAAACATCTCCCTGCAGACAGCAGCTCTCCATCCTGACAAAGTTAGCATGAAGAAGAGATGAAAGTAGGTGGGCTTCATGGAATCTGGATTAACAGAAGAGCAGACATGTAGAGGACCAATCTTTGGGGGCAGATAATTAATAGAATAGCATCTTTTCCTAGTCTGATAATGTCTCCTGTCTCTGGACATTGTCACTATAGAAACCACCAGACCTCTTTTCCCTGTGGAAGAATGGCAACCTGGAAAACCAAGGGCACATTTTCCACAGTGTGTGTGTGTGTGTGTGTGTGTTGTGTAAGAACCGTGCAGTGGTTTATGGGACTGCTCTGTTCAAACTGTTCTTATCTACAAATGAAAAACCCGAGCCGGAGCCAGCGTGGAGTTCCTCTCTCTGAGCTCCTGACAGTGAAGGCTGGAGAGAGAAAACCTTTTGTCAGCATCAGAGTGAGCGACACACACAATTAGGTCAACCACTGCCTGGAGGTGCTTCACCAATGGAGGGGCGATGGCTGGGAGCGTGGCGTGAAAGAAATTAGGAGGGAGCGAATGAGAGAAGAGGAGAAGAAAGGATGAGTGTAATTAGGGTACTAAATGAAGGAAGGGGGGATAGAGGAGAGAGGAGGAGGGGCATGGCTGGAGTAGAGATATCTGTTCTCTCTGAAAAGGCTTTTGATCCTCCATGATTTCCACCAGAGGCTGTCTGACCTTTTCCACGGCTGACTGAAAACCTCCTCCACCTCACCAGGACCGCCATCACAAGCTCAGACACAGCTTATACAGAGCCAACACCCAAAACCTACAGAACCAGACCTGTAGAACCAGACCTACAGAACCAGACCTGTATAACCAGATCTACAGAACCAGACTTGTCGATACAGACCTGCTGAACCAGATCTATAGAACTAGACCTACTGAATCTGACATACAGAACTGGACCTAAAGAACCAGACCTTATGAATCAGTCCTACTGAATCAGACCTGTGGAATGAGACATATAGAACCAGACTTGTAGAACCAGACCTATAACACCAGACCTTAAGTACCAGACCTGTGGAACAATATGTATAGAATCAGACCTGTAGAATCAACCTGTAGAATTATATGTATAGAACCAGACCTGTTGAACCAGACTTGTAGAACCAGATCTACAGAACCAGTCTTATAGAACCAGATCTATAACAACAGACCTGCAGTACCAGACCTACAGAACCAGACTTGTAGAACCAGATCTACAGAACCAGTCTTATAGAACCAGATCTATAACAGCAGACCTGCAGAACCAGACCTACAGAACCAGACCTGTAAAACCAGACCTGTTGAGCTAGACCTATAGAACCAGACCTATAATAGACCTATAGAACCAGACCTACAGAACCAGACCTGTAGAACCAGCTCTAAAGAACCAGATCTGTAGAATCAGACCTAGACTCTAAAACCTAATTTAAACTTAAACACCTCCGCATCTTTGTTTCGTCAGTGTGTGTGCTGGGTTGAATTGATGCTGACGTGCATGTTAAGTGTTTTTAAAAAAAAAAAAAAAATTTTCTGATTTTTCCCTTTTTTCTCCCAATTTAGGGGCCAATCGATCCCTGTTTTAGTTCAAACGCCCACCCTCGTACTGCATGCGTTCGCCAACTGCGTCTCTCCGGCCGGCAGTCTGGAAGGAGTCGCCTCGCCACTTTCGTGACAAGGCGAATCCAGGCCGAACCACCGCTTTTTCGCTAGAGGCTGGTTCCCATCGATGCAGAGAACGGAAATGGAGTAGAGAACGGTCAACTGAGCATGCGCGAAATGCCTCTACCACGCCTCCACACGCCCCGCGTAGCATCCAGGCGCTGGGATTCTAGGAAGACCCGCCCCTACTCTGCGTCTGATTAGCTAACTTTAACCCTAACCCTAACCCTAACCCCGCCCTAACCCTAACCTACCCAGTACTTGCGCATGCTCAGTTGACCGTTCTTTGCATCGATGGGAACTAGCCTCTACCCTGCTCAATAACCCAGGTGAGAAAATCAAAGCACCGTGGTTTGAACGGGGAGTCAGAGAGGCCATCTATGTTAAGAGGGAACGACCTTCCCTGAACCGAGGTGGGGGGCCTAAGAGTACACGTGTCAGCATCTTACAATGCTGTGATTGTTTACAAGGGTGGGGGTACCAGCAGTCACTGTATTGATTATAAGGGTGGGGTACCTGCAGTCACTGTATTGTTTATAAGGGTGGGGGTACCTGCAGTCACTGTGTTGTTTATAAGGGTGGGGGTACCTGCAGTCACTGTATTGTTTATAAGGGTGGGGGTACCAGCAGTCACTGTATTGTTTATAAGGGTGGGGGTACCTGCAGTCACTGTATTGCTTATAAGGGTGGGGTACCTGCAGTCACTGTATTGTTTATAAGGGTGGGGGTACCTGCAGTCACTGTATTGTTTATAAGGGTGGGGTACCTGCAGTCACTGTATTGCTTATAAGGGTGGGGTACCTGCAGTCACTGTATTGTTTACAAGGGTGGGGGTACCTGCAGTCACTGTACTGTTTATAAGGGTGGGGGTACCTGCAGTCACTGTATTGTTTAGAAGGGTGGGGGTACCTGCAGTCACTGTATTGTTTACAAGGGTGGGGGTACCTGCAGTCACTGTACTGTTTATAAGGGTGGGGTACCTGCAGTCACTGTATTGCTTATAAGGGTGGGGGTACCTGCAGTCACTGTATTGATTATAAGGGTGGGGGTACCTGCAGTCACTGTACTGTTTATAAGGGTGGGGGTACCTGCAGTCACTGTATTGCTTATAAGGGTGGGGACACCTGCAGTCACTGTATTGTTTATAAGGGTGGGTTATCTGCAGCCACTGTATTGCTTATAAGGGTGGGGGTACCTGCAGTCACTGTATTGATTATAAGGGTGGGGTACCTGCAGTCACTGTATTGTTTATAAGGGTGGGGACACCTGCAGTCACTGTATTGCTTATAAGGGTGGGGACACCTGCAGTCACTGTGTTGCTTATAAGGGTGGGGGTACCTGCAGTCACTGTGTTGCTTATAAGGGTGGGGGTACCTGCAGTCAGGTGAGACTGACGAGGCCACTTAGCTGAGTGATGAATCGTGTCCAGATGAACTGGTTCAACCTTCTGTGATACCGACGCGGTGTTCGCTCCAGAGCGACGTCCCGTTTATGAAATTAAACCATACAGGGGAATAGATGAAGAAATCTTAAAGTCGCCAAGTCGTAACCAAAGTCTCTAGAGAAGCCACGTCACTCGGCCGCCATCTTGGAGACGTTTTGGGGGCAGTAAGTTCTTCACCTGCGAGTCCAGACGTCTGAACCCTGACAAATTGTGCACAACATGGGGTGATAAAGTTTGTTCCACGGGATGCTGATGTCACAGAGAAGGGTCTTCCCCCCCCCCACTTTATTGCATTCGATGCTTGTACTCGTGGGCTGTTCAGCACCTCAGGAGTCATGGAGATCAGCCAGTGATCTGTGTTCAGTAACACAGCTGTATCGGAGTGAATCTGGACGCATGGCTGGCGGACTTTGTTTACGATAAGCAGACGGAGAGGCTGTCTGGGCTGTCATCGCTGCCAGCGTGGCGGCTCATATTGTGCTGTTGTAAACTGGTGGAGCGAACTGACTCCGCCATCGTTTAAAGTGTCCGTGCAGGGAGCCGGCAGCCAGGCCCTGTTGGATTTGCCGCACTTCGGCCTCGTAGGTTTCCCATGCGTGGCAGGATCAGCGGTTCGGGTGGTGCATGGGTAAAGGCTTGCCATGTGACACTACACTCACTCAGACAGGGTGGGGATCAGCACGCGTCCCCCAATTTGAAATTACAATAACATTTCAAGGGCGATTCGGTACCTCTTCTCAGATATCAGGCTGTTTTGCATATTGTGCTGCACTTCGATACCACCAGTTTCTCCTGTCTTTGTCGTCTACAGTAAAACTATAGATATTGCAATAATCCTAAAAACGTGTACAACAAACCTATTTGAAGCCACGTGGTTAGAGAAGCTTAAAGCACGAGCGTGTTTCGCCGAGTACAACATTCAAACAACCCCGATTCGCTCAGTAAGAGATGTAGAAACGATACCGAGCCTATACACAGCGTAAGGTCATCCCTGTCTGCTGTCACGGTTCTGCTCTGGATGGGTTTAGGAACCAAACGTGTTGTAATTGGATGCTAGTGGGAGCTTGGAGAGACCAGAGTCCATCTTGTCACACCGCCGGCCTCATCTCGCTCCCCGGTCGCACAGGTTAAAGGAGTGTTTTGCAAGCAGTGGGTGCTGTTTTTCTCTTTGCCATCCTCCTTGGTGGTTTCTGAGCCGAGGTTCACTCTTGTGGGTGTTGGATGTCCACCATCTTACCTTTCACTTTTCCTCTGCTCTGAAGCTCCCACAGCTTTACTCTGTTTCTTCGTCTCGTGATGACAAAACAGGAACTGAGCAAATGCAGGGAAACTGCAAAGGAATGCTGTGTCCTCTGAAGGGACGACTGCTTCATATTTCCCTTCTGCCACGTTCACCTACCACTACTACTGCCACCACCACCACCACCACCACCACCACCACTACTACCACCACTACTACTGCCACTACCACCACCACCACCACCACTACTACTACTACTACTACTGCCACCACCACCACCACCACTACTACTACTACTACCACTACTACTGCCACTACCACCACCACCACCACTACTACTACTACTACCACTACTACTGCCACTACCACCACCACCACCACCACCACTACTACTACTACTACCACTACTACTACTACCACTACTACTGCCACTACCACCACCACCACCACCACTACTACCACTACTACTGCCACCACCACCACCACCACCACCACTACTACTACTACTACTAACTACTACTGCCACTACCACCACCACCACCACTACTACTACTACTACCACTACTACTGCCACTACCACCACCACCACCACCACTACTACTACTACCACTACTACTACTACTACTACCACTACTACTGCCACTACCACCACCACTACTACTACTACTACTACTACTACTAGTGCTACTACTACTACTACCTCTATTACTGCCACTACCACGACCACCACCACTACTACTACTACTACTACTACCACCACCACCACCACCACTACTACTACTACTAGTGCTACTACTACTAGTGCTACTACTACTACTACCACTACTACTGCCACTACCACCACCACTACTACTACTACTACTACTACTACTAGTGCTACTACTACTAGTGCTACTACTACTAGTGCTACTACTACTACTACTTTGGGCTGCTCCCGTTAGGGGTCGCCACAGCTTCTTCCTGTCTTCTGCATCTTCCTCTGTCACACCAGCCATCTGCATGTCCTCCCTCACCACATCCATAAACCTCCTCTTTGGCCTTCCTCTTCTCCTCTTCCCTGGCAGCTCCATATTCAGCATCCTTCTCCCAGTATACCCAGCATCTCTCCTCCACACATGTCCAAACCATCTCAATCTTGTCTCTCTTGCTTTGTCTCCAAACCGTCCAACCTGAGCTGTCCCTCTAATATACTCGTTCCTAATCCTGTCCTTCTTCATCACTCCCAGTGAAAATCTTAGCATCTTCATCTCTGCCACCTCCAGCTCCTCCTTCTGTCTTTTCATCAGTACCACTGTCTCCAAACCATATAACATAGCTGGTCTCACTACCATCTTGTAAACCTTCCCTTTAACTCTTGCTGGTACCCTTCTGTCACACATCACTCCTGACACTCTTCTCCACCCACTCCACCTTGCCTGCACTCTCTTCTCCACCTCTCTTCTGCACTCCCCGTTACTTTGGACAGTTGACCCCAAGTATTTAAACTCATACACTTTCATCACCTCTACTCCTTGCATCCTCTCATTCCACTGTCCTCCCTCTCATTCATGCATAGGTATTCCGTCTTGCTCCTACTGACTTTCATTCCTCTTCTCTCCAGTGCATACCTCCACCTCTCCAGGCTCTCCTCCACCTGCACCCTCCCCTCGCTACAGATCACAATGTCATCTGCAAACATCACGGTCCACAAGACTCCTGCCTGATCTCGTCTGTCAACCTGTCCATCAGCAGTGCAAACAAGAAAGGGCTCAGAGCCGATCCTTGATGTAATCCCACCTCCACCTTGAACCCATCTGTCATTCCAACCACACACCTCACCACTGTCACACTTCCCTCATACGTATCCTGCACCACTCCTACATACTTCTCTGCAACTCCCGACTTCCTCATACAATACCACACCTCCTCTCTCGGCACCCTGTCGTATGCTTTCTCTAAATCCACAAAGACACAATGTACCTCCTTCTGGCCTCCTCAATACTTCTCCATCAACATTCTCAAAGCAAACATCACATCTGTGGTGCTCTTTCGTGGCATGAAACCATACTGCTGCTGCTGATCATCACCTCTCCTCCTCTTAACCTAGCTTCTATTACTCTTTCCCATATCTTCATGCTGTGGCTGATCAACTTTATACCTCTGTAGTTGTTACAGTTCTGCACATCACCCTTGTTCTTGAAAATCGGTACCAGTATGCTTCTTCTCCACTCCTCAGGCATCCTCTCACTTTCCAAGATTGTGTTAAACAATCTAGTTAAAAACCCCACTGCCATCTCTCCTAAACATCTCCATACCTCCACAGGTATGTCATCAGGACCAACTGCCTTTCCACTCTTCATCCTCTTCATAGCTGCCCTCACTTCCTCCTTGCTAATCCACCGCACTTCCTGATTCACTATCCCTACATCATCCAACCTGCTCTCTCTCTCATTTTCTTCATCCATCAGCCCCTCAAAGTATTCCTTCCACCTTCTCAGCACACTCTCCTCGCTTGTCAGCACATTTCCATCTCTATCCTTGATCGGCCTAACTTGCTGCACATCCTTCCCAGTGCATATCCCTCTGTCTAGCCAATTAGTAAAAGTCCTTTTCTCCTTCCTTAGTGTCTAACCTCTCATACAATTCACAATGGGCTTTTCCTTTGCCTTTGCCACCTCTCTTCCCTTTACACTGCGTCTCCTTGTACTCCTGTCTACTTTCTCCATCTCTCTGACTATCTCACTTCTTCTTTGCCAACCTCTTCCTCTGTATAATTTGCTGTACTTCCTCATTCCACCACCAAGTCTCCTTGTCTTCCTTCCTCTGTCCTGATGACACACCAAGTACCTTCCTAGCTGTCTCCCTCACTATTTCTGCAGTGGTTTTCCAGCCATCCGGCAACTCTTCACTACCACCCAGTGCCTGTCTTAACTCCTGCCTGAACTCCACACAACAGTCTTCCTTCTTCAACTTCCACCATTTGATCCTTGGCTCTGCCTTCACTCTTCTTCCTCTTCTTGGTCTCCAGAGTCATCCTACAGACCATCATCTGATGTTATGATATAGTCCACCTGTGTGCACTTTCCTCCACTCTCGTACGTCACCCTGTGTTCCTCCCTGTTCTTGAAATATGTATTCACCACAGCCATTTCCATCCTTTTTGCAACATCCACCACCATCTGTCCTTCCACATTTCTCTCCTTTACACTATACCTTCCCATCGCCTCCTCATCACCTCTGTTCCCTTCACCAACATGCCCATTGAAGTCTGTGCCAATCACCACTCTCTCCTCCTTGGGTACCCTCTCAACCATGTCGTCCAACTCACTCCAGAATTTTTCTTTCTCTTCTATCTCACACCCAACTTGCGGGGCATATGCGCTGATAACATTCAGCAATACACCTTCCATCTCCAGCTTCATACTCATCACTCTGTCTGACACTCTCTTCACCTCCAGCACATTCGACATACCCTTCTGTCAGAATTACCCCTACCCCATTTCTCCTCCCATTCGCACCATGGTAGAAGAATTTGAACCCACCTCTGATGCTCCCAGACTTACTCCCCTTCGACCTGGTGTTTTGCTCACACAGTACACATACTTTCCTTCTCCTTCTGTCACATCAGCCAGCTTTACTAGTCATAGCGCCAACATTCAAAATTCTGAGTCTCACCTCCGTACGCCTCCTACCCTTCCTCATCTCCTGCTGCCTCTGCACATACCTCCCCCCCGCTCCTCCTTTACCCAACAATAACATACTTTCCACCGTCACCCTGCTGGCCAACAGGACCGGTGGCGGTCGTTGGTAACCCGGGCCTCGACCGAGCCTGTGTGGAAGTCTGATTCATTGTCTGTATGTTTGATTTGGCAAAGGCTTTACACTGGATGCCTTCTTGACGTAATCCTCCCCATTAATCTGGGCTTCGGACCCGCAGTAAGAATGCACTGGCTTGTGCATCCTCAGTGGCTGGGTTCTCTGCCACATTCATACAAATCTTATATATATATATATACTTTCTGATCAAACTAGTGCTGCAACAGGGAGTCGCTTCAGTTTGGATGTCGACACAAGCTAAAGATGGGAGTCGGTGAAAGCGACTCTTTGTTTTGGATGTTTGGAGTCTGACCTTTGAATTTGGCTTACCCAATAGCATCAGTTTAACTGGTGAGATCTGTCAGACTCCGGTTGGCTTGACTGTTTTCCCTGCAGGGTGGGTGTGCTGAAAGAGAAGTTTAAGGTCAGGTAATACATGACAAATTATGGTTAAACTAATATAAACCCTGCTAGCCTCTCAGACTCAGGGGGGATCTGGACAGTGGGAGAGAAGCGGGAAACTCTGGCCTTCAGCTGTGTCTCTGAGAGAAGACAAGACCGTTTGTCTTTCTTTTCTCCTCCCAGCTGTCGCTCTCTCTCTCTCTCTCGCTCTCTCTCTCTCTCTCGCTCTCTCTCTCTCTCTCTCGCTCTCGCTCTCGCTCTCTCGCTCTCGCTCTCGCTCTCGCTCTCTCTCTCTCTCTCTCTCTCTCTCTCTCTCTCTCTCTCTCTCTCTCTCTCTCTCTCTCTCTCTCTCTCTCTCTCTCTCTCTCTCTCTCTCTCTCTCTTTCTCTGCAGTCCTCTGTTTGTGATTGCACATCCTCCATCTTGGTCCTGGTGTTTTGCTGAGGCTGTCATGTGAAGTAAAGCTCTCAGCCCACCTCATACAGCTGATATGTGAACAGATAGTTCCCATTTCTGTGCACTCCAGCGGGCTCTAGAAAAGCTGCTGGACTGACGAAAACCAGAGCTTAACCCTGTGTGTGTGTGTGTGTGTATGTGTGTGTGTGTGTACATTGCCCATTGTCTACTTGTGTAATGTCTCATTGAATTTAAGTTAAGAGAGCAATTGCCTCAGGTCAGTAAGCATAAAGCCGA
Organism: Lampris incognitus; assembly: GCF_029633865.1. Taxonomy (NCBI): domain Eukaryota; kingdom Metazoa; phylum Chordata; class Actinopteri; order Lampriformes; family Lampridae; genus Lampris; species Lampris incognitus. The sequence goes on along the minus strand of NC_079221.1, from coordinate 55,155,245 downwards.
GGTAACAAGACAGACACAGACAGACAGACAGAGCAACAAACAGGCAAGCAGAGAGACAGAAACACAAACTGACAGACACACACACAGAGGCAGACAGACAGACAGAGAGACAGAGAGACAGACAGACAGACAGACAGAGAGACAGACAGACAGACAGAGAGACAGACAGACAGACAGACAGACAGAGAGACAGACAAAACAGACAGAGAGACAGACAGACAGACAGACAGACAGACAGACAGAGAGACAGACAAAACAGACAGGCAGGCAGAGAGACAGACAGACAGACAGAAACACAGACTGACAGACACAGACTGACAGACACAGACTGACAGACAGAAACACAGACTGACAGACAGAAACACAGACTGACAGACAGAAACACAGAGGCAGACAGACAGACAGAGAGACAGACAAAACAGACAGGCAGGCAGATAGACAGGAAGAGAGACAGACAGACAGACAGACAGAAACACAGACTGACAGACACAGACTGACAGACACAGACCGACAGACAGAAACACAGACCGACAGACAGAAACACAGACTGACAGACAGAAACACAGAGGCAGACAGACAGACAGAGAGACAGACAAAACAGACAGGCAGGCAGATAGACAGGAAGAGAGACAGACAGGCAGACAGACAGAAACACAGACTGACAGACACAGACTGACAGACACAGACTGACAGACACAGACTGACAGACACAGACCGACAGACAGAAACACAGACCGACAGACAGAAACACAGAGGCAGACAGACAGACAGAGAGACAGACAAAACAGACAGGCAGGCAGATAGACAGGAAGAGAGACAGACAGGCAGACAGACAGAAACACAGACTGACAGACAGAAACACAGACATACAGTCAGACAGTCAGACTGACAGACAGAAACACAGACTGACAGACAGAAACACAGAGGCAGACAGACAGACAGAGAGACAGACAAAACAGACAGGCAGGCAGAGAGACAGGAAGAGAGACAGACAGACAGACAGACAGACAGAAACACAGACTGACAGACAGAAACACAGACATACAGTCAGACAGTCAGACTGACAGAAACACAGACTGACAGACAGTAGTAGAGGATGTGAAAATGCTCTCTCAGCTGACTTTCGGTATGAAGGTCTTCTGTTTCTCTCGGGACACTAGTACCTCTTCCCCTCCCCCGCCTGCCTCAACAGTTTCTCTACTTCCAGTTTCCAGTTGACCAGTAAGGAACTTTTACTTGGATCCATCAACCCTGTCAGTCTGTTATTATCGTGACTACAGCCAGGCCACGGTTTACTTTACAAGTCTCTCTTCCCCAAAACAACCAATTCCTGTGGTGAAATAGCATCTCTCTAGACTGGGCGAGGAGATGAGGAGGTCTGACCTCCTACCCAGCAAGGAGGTGTACGAGAAAGAAAGAAAGAAAGAAAGAAAGAAAGAAAGAAAGAAAGAGCAGGAAATGGTGCCATTTCAAGTTGGCCTGGTGACTGTAGAGCAGGTCTGGTGTTCCTGTGACCCAGCCAAGTAAATATTCAGTACAACAGTACAACCTACATACTGCCTGCATTCCTCATACACAACATAATACGCGTCTTTAGCCTCCATGGAGGACGTGGGGAGTGACGTTGTGTACCTGCACTTTTAAAACAGCACTTTGTGCGTCTTGGTGTCTCCACAGGACTGAGTGCCGCTAAGCTTTTGAAAGCAAACGGGCTGAAACCGGTGGTTCTGGAGGCCAGGGACCGGGTCGGTGGACGGACCTTCACTGTATGGGTACGAGCCAACGACTGATGTGCTGTTAAAAGAGAAAATGTCTGACCTGCTGCGGAATGTCATGGAAAGAAAGTGAAGTCTGACTTGAAACGCTAAGAGCGCTCGAGCCCTTTGCTAACAAAACTCTCATCCCAATGTTTTATTACAGAACAAGGAAACCAAGTATGTTGATCTGGGTGGAGCCTACGTCGGGCCGACTCAGAACCGCATCTTCCGACTGGCCAAAGAGTACGGCATAAAAACCTACAAGATCAACGAGAAGGAGAACCTGGTGCATTATGTCAACGTGAGTGTCTCCGAATTGGTCTGTCTGTTGTTCTGGGTCATTCTTGGGCACACTGAGTTTATTATGAAGAGAATAGACCTGGTTTAACGAAACCCACCTGTTGGCTTCTCTAAACCCACCTGTATGGAAAAGCATGTCAGAGCTATACATTCCCCCAAAAGAAGCCTTGGGAATTAATCTGAAGGCTATCGACCATTTCCTGTTGATAACACAGCTTTCTGAACAGGAAGTACATATCTGCAATGATCTGCCGGTCATACAAGCAAGGACACAAATTTATAATTTCCACTTAATGCCTTAACGGTTATACCCCCCCACCATTTTTTTTGGGGGGGGGGGGTCAGACTGTCAGTATTTCATTACAACTTTTTTACATTTGTCACGAGTCAAGACCGAGCCACGGTACTAGGACATGTAAGCATTCAGAAGTGCAGAATCCAACCAGCAGGGATGTGATGCTGCAGATTTCTGACAGGAAATACAGGTTCGATAATAGAAATATTGAGATTTCATACAGGACCCACGTCTTTCATCGGAACAAGCTTTACAATTCAGTTTTTCACTTAAAAACATTTAAGTGTGCAGTTACACTTTAAACTAATTACCCCCAGTTTGACTGGTGCGGATAATAGTATTTTGAAATTGAATCCACCAATAAACCTGAAGTTCTAACAACAGTTTGCAGCTCTAATGAAAGTTAGACTTTCCTTCTGGGAGCAGAAATAATTTTCCTGATCTCCCAGTTAAATCCTCCAGGCTGGAGTAGGCTGGCAGGAAGGACAAAGGGAGCATCTTGGTATGTGTCTGACCCAGACTGACACAAGGCAAGGCAAGGCAAATGTATTTGTATAGCACATTTTAGCATCAATGCAATTCAAAGAGCTTCACATAAAAAAATAAAAGGCTTTAAGAAAAGCCACATAATGTAGTAAAAAGACATTTAAAAACAAATAAAAAGGAGTAAAAGTTACAAGCAGTGTAAGATGATAATAAAATGCTTCAAATGTTATTTAATCATAGGCAGCAGCAAACAGAAAAGTCTTCACACTGAAAAGCTGAAAGCTGATGTTTAGTTTTGACTTTGGGGACAGAAAGCAGACCTGTCCCAGACCATCTGGTCTGGATGGTTCATAGCGTGGCAGGCGATCAGACATTTATTTCGGCCCTAAACCATTCAGTGCTTTATAAACCAAGAGCAGAGTTTTAAAATCAGTTCTTTGAGGGATGGGAAGCCAGTGTAATCACCTCAGAACTGGAGTGATGTGATCAGTTTTTTTGGTATTAGTAAGGACTCGAGTAGCAGCATTTTGAATCAGCTGCAGCTGTCTGATGTATTTTTTAGAGGGACTCGTAAAGACACCGTTACACTAGTTGAGTTGACTGAAGATAAATTCACGGACAATTTTTTCCAAATCATACTGAGACACAAATCCTTGAATTCTTGGTATATTCTTCAGGTGACTCTGTAGGCTGACTTTGTAACTGGTCTCAATATAAATTCAGGTCTGAGTCCATGACTGCACCAAGATTTCTAGCTTGGTTTGTGGTTTTAAACATTGCTGATTGTAGCTGAGTGCAGACTTTTAATCATTCTTTCTTGGCTCCAAAGACAATTACTTCAGTTTTATCTTTAATTGAAGAAAATTCTGAGACATCCAATCATTGATTTTTTTTTTCTAGGGCACTTTCTCAGTGCTTGTATGGGATTATAGTCCCCTGGTGATATGGTTATGTAAATCTGCGTCGTCTGCATAATTATGGTAACATTTTGTTGTTTTCCATTAGTGGGAGCATATAGATGTTAAACAGAAGTGGCCCCAGAATGGAGCCTTGGCGAACTCTACATGTCATTTTTGTACACTCAGATTTGCAATTACCTATAGACACGAAGTAGTCCCTGTCCTTTAAGTAGGATTCAAACCAGTTTAGTGCCGTGCCAGAAAGTCCCGCCAAGTTTTCCAATCGGTCCAGCAATATGTTGTAGTCAACTGTGTCAAATGCAGCACTGAGATCCAATAATACCAGGACTGAGATTCTGCCACTGTTGGTGTCAACAGCAGTCTCAGTGCTGTGGTGTGGTCAAAATCTTGACCGGAAGACATCAAAATGGTTGTTTAGTGAAAAAAAGTTGTTCAGCTGCTGGAAAACAGCTTTTTCAACAATTTTACTAAGAAATGTGATGTTTGATATGGGCCTATAAGTGTTCATAAGTGAAGTTTGTAGATTATTCTTTTTTAAGCGTGGTTTGATGACTGCAATTTTCAGGGCCTGTGGGAAGAGACCTGAGAGAAGAGGCGTGTTGACAATTTGTAGAAGATGTGAGGACATGCAATTTGAAACATTCTTGAAAAAGCCTGTTGGCAGAATATCAAGGCAGCAGGAGGAGGATTTCAGATGTTGTATAATGTCTTCCAAGTTTTTACGGTTGATGGGATCCAATCGTGTCATGCGATTGGAATTGATTTTAGGTGGACACAGGGACAACACATGCTCTGTACCTTGGAGGGAGGCACTGGCTGCCAGTCTAATTTTCTGAATTTTGTCATTGAAGAAGGAGGCAAATTCATTGCAGGCCCTGGTAGATAGAAATTCAGAGGCTGCTGCCACAGTAGGGTTTGTTAGCCTGTTGACAGTTGCAAAAAAGGCACGTACATTATTATTGTTTGTGGAGGAGGAACCCTTGCACTTCTCAGTTCCAAATCATAAATGCGCAGTCTCTCTTTATAGACGCCATAATGAACAGCAAGATTTGTTTTTCACCACCTGTGTTCAGCTTTAAAACACTATTTTTTTTATTCTGACCAGCATGGCACATGTCCATGGAAATCTTTTCTTACCAGAGACCACCTTCACCTTAGTAGGTGCAATAGCATCGAGAACATCTGTAATTTTAGAATTAAAATTTTCTACAAGCTCACTGACTGAGACCCAAGAGAGGGCGGGTGTGGAAGAGAAAGCCTGAATAAACATTTCACTGGCGCTTTCAGTGATATGTCGTTTTGTGATTACCTCTGTTTGAGTACTTGTGTATACAGAGATAGTACTTTCGAAGAAAACACAGGAATGATCGAAGAGAGGAACAACGGTCACCACAACCTTAGAAATGTTCAGACCCTTGGAGATACTTAAGCCCAGAGTGTGCCCTTTGTTGTGTGTGGGCTCTGTCATATGATGAGTCAGTCCATAATTATCAAGAACACAACACAGTTCTTTAGATCCTCTGTCCTGGGGGTTATCAGCATGGATGTTTAAATCACCAGCAATAACTAACACTGTCATATTCAATACAGATTATAGACAGCAGCTCAGTTAAGTCATCAAAAAAGTTTGCAATGTATTTAGGTGGCCTATAGATATTTAGAAATATAAGATAAGATAAATAGATAGATTGTTTTATTAGCCACACGACCAAGGCCGGTGGAATTTTTTTTGGGTACACTTTACTCTTGGCAGCACAATACATACATGGACAACAACAGACACTCCACATATTATCACGAACAATACAGTTACACAATAACAGAAATAAACATATCACGCGTAACAATTAGGTGAACAGTGGTGTTTATGCCAATGGTGTGTGAGGAGGGGACTATATGGAGGAATTCAGAGTCCTGATGGCTAAGGGGAAAAAACTGTTTGCGAAGTGTTTAGTCTTAGTGGACAGTGACCTGTAGCGCCTCCCTGTGGGAAGGAGCTGTAAGAGGTGATGAGCAGGATGTGAGGGGTTGGAGATGATCTTTGCTCGCTTTACAGTCCGGTTAGTATGTAGAGATTAAGCTGAGGGGAGTGGGTTGCCTATGATTTTGGATGCCTTATTGACAACCCGCTGCAGTTTTTTCCGTGTTTGACTGTCTGCGCCGCCATACCATACTGTAACAGAAGATGTTATGGTGGATTCGATAATGGCTGAGTAAAACAGAACGAGCAGTTGATGTTTAATCCGGTATTTTCTTTTAAGCTGCCTAAGAAAGTAAAGTCGTTGTTGGGCTTTTGCAACGATGTGTTCAGTGTTAATTTTCCACTTCAGGTTATTGCTTATGTATTGTTCCAAGGAATTTAAAAGAGTGGGTGGTGGTGATGGGGTCTCCGTTCATTTGTATGGGTATTTTAGGATTCGGCATGCATCAGAAGTCAATCATGAGTTCTTGGGTTTTGGCTGTATTAAGCAGAAGATTGTTGTTTGCGCACCAAGTGATAGCTTGGTCTACTGCAGTGCAGCACTGGGTTTCATCATTGTTAGAGATGAGGCCTACAATGGTTGTGTCGTCTGCGTATTTTATTATTTTCACAGAGCTATCCGTGGATGTAAAGTGGGTGGTGTAAAGTGAGAAGAGCCGGGGGGAGAGAACACAGCCCTGAGGAGCACCTGTACTGAGGGTAAGAGGGTGTGAGGTTAGGTTATTAACCTTCACCCTCTGTGGCCTGTTCCACAGGAAGCTCTGAATCCAGTGGCATATGGCTGGGTCAAAGTTCATATCCAAGAGTATGGTAAAGAGTTTGAGTGGGTTGATGGAGTTGAAGGTGGAACTGAAGTCTATGAACAGGATGCGTGTGTAGGTGTTTGGTGATTCCAGGCGTTTCAGGGCATGGTGCAGGGCTATGCTAACTGTATGCTCAACAGACCGGTTGGCTTGATAGGCAAATTGATATGGGTCCATCATTGGAGGTGCAAGATTTCAAGTGTGACAAAATGATGCGCTTAAATGCTTTCATGGCCACCAATGTTAGGGCAACTGGTCTGAAGTCATTGAGGCAGGTCATCTTTGAGGACTTTGGCACAGGAATGATGGTAGAGAGTTTGAAGCACTCTGGGACTGTACATTGACTTAGAGAGGTGTTAAATATGGTGGAAAATATTGGGGCCAATTGTGCTGCACAGTGGCTCAACAAAGCAGGACCGATGCTTGAGAACTCGAGAAGATGACTTCAACTGAAGAGCCACATATTCAAAAGAAGTAAAATTTCCATAAGATATCTTTTTGCATTGGAGCGAATCATTAAACAAAATGGCAACTCCACCTCCTTTCTTATGCTTTCTGGTTTCGCTCACAAAACTGAAGTTGGTAGGGGTTGATTCAATGAGAACAGTTGCGCTGTTGTCTTGGTCGAACCAAGTTTCAGTTGAAGACATAAAATTGAGATTGTGCTTGATGATGACAAAATGATTGATTAAAAATGTTTTTCCTGTCAAAGACCCGATGTTTGGTAACGCTAAATTTAGCTTGTTAAGAGTATTGTCTGCCTACTTTTTTTGCGACAGGCTGTGGCTGAGTCCGATTAGATAAAGTAGTTGTGAGTACACTTTGTTCCTCCTGAAGCTGGTCAAAACAGGAATTGCGGACCTTGGGGTTGCTCCCCGCTGTCAGGGGTGGGCTGTATCGGCACACACACGAACCAGATCAACAAACTGATTTGTGGCTGCTGGAGTAATCCCATGATCCTGAAGACTGCTGTTTTGACTACCAAGCCTTCCCCACCACCAAACAAAAGAGAAAAAAAACTTGGTTGAACCTGAGTTTTACTTATTGAGTAGTACTATCAGTTGGTAAAGGTCTTCTACCAGCTTGTTCTGTCATATCTGCTGGTTAGACACAACACCATCACTTCTTCTTCAAACTCAACACTACCTGCCTTCTTCTTCCTCATTTGGCTGCTATGATGAAGATGGAAAACACTATGCACCCTGTCATTTTTCCTGGTAAATTCCTAGCAGACACCAACCATCACATCACATACGGGTAAATTCTGCAGAATTTAGGGATTCATGAATTACCTTTTGTCTTAAACACATTAGAGATTGAAAGAATGAAAAAGAACATTTACTTGCACATAAATCTTCAGCATTGTAGCTTTAAAAGACAGCCTCACCTTTCTCATTGGACCGAAGGCTAAACAGCGTCAGGTCTCAGACCTTGTATCTCCATGAGAAAACAGTAATTTACCTTTATTATGGGTCCTTGTCTCCCTGGCATTAGTCATTAGAGATGCTGATCTTTGCCTGAGGTAGTTTTCTAACATGGTTTCTCCCCCTGTGAGTGGATGAAAGGTTGAAGGGAGGGGGAAAAGGCGAGACGGGGTGGGGTGGGGGTGTCATTCTTGGTTTCCTCCTATTCTTCTCTTCATATCTTATCAGGGTGGGAGCACCACTAGGTACTCTTAACACAGACATGCTGGTCTCTGTGATTCAATTTGCCAAGCCAACCTGCTCCTACTGTAAATCACTGCAGCGCTCAGTATCTTAGGCCTGTGTTTGTATCTGTGTGTGTGTGTGTGTGTGTGTGTGTGTGTGTGTGTGTGTGTGTGTGTGTGTGTGTGTGTGTGTGTGTGTGTGTGTGTGTGTGGTTTATTTTCTTCTGTTTGACAGCAGTAGGCCTGGAACCACAGCTTTCTTTAGACACGGACTTTGAGCCTCCTGGAGGCCGTCCTACACCTTTTATAGCTGTAAACAGAGGCCCCTGTGGTGCTGTGGCCAGACCTGTTGTGCTGGTTCCACCCACCTTTGTTTGACTGCAGCCCTGCCCGGCTTCGCTTGGGTTTCCAAACACATGCAGATTAGCTAGAGGCTCTACGTGGTCAACCATGTGTCCTGCAGGTGACTGCTGTCCCGTACAGGATGTCGTCAAATCCCTGAGACAAAACGTCACTTGACCAAATTTGCAAAGAGAATGAATGAATGGATGACTGTCAGAGTTCTAACATTTCCATTAAAACTCACCAAAAATGGAACTCATGACAGCTACTTCCTGCTCACAACTTCAATGGTAAAAGGATCCCTAGTACGTGTTTGCTGCGGCCTCGCCCAGTACTGACTATGGTAGGAAACATCGAGGACGGTCTGACAGGACCATGGCTAGTAGAACTGGATACCGGATCTAAAAATTGCGCCTGCTCATTCCTATGAGAATTGCTCGCCTGGCGTGTACGCCAAAAAGTTTCTGACTTCCGGGTTACTTCCGGGTACACGGGGTCCATTGAAAATGGGTAGAGGCTGGTTCCCATCGATGCAGAGAACGGAAACGGAGTAGAGAACGGTCAACTGAGCATGCGCGAAATGCCTCTACCGCGCCTCCACACGCCCCGCGTAGCATCCAGGCGCTAGGATTCTAGGAAGACCCACCCCTACTCTGCTCTGATTAGCTAACTTTAACCCTAACCCTAACCCTAACCCTAACCTTCACCTACCCAAACAACGGAGGCCACGAGTACTTGCGCATGCTCAGTTGACCGTTCTCTGCATCGATGGGAACTAGCCTCTACCATTGAAAACGCCTAGTAGTGTTACTCCCATCATGCCTTTCGGCTTTGAGAGCGAGCGGCCCGCGTTCAGGATCCGGCGCTGCGCGGTTATGGCTGCCATGCTAGCGGACTTCATGGGCGCATAATAAGACTACTACGGGACTTGGGACTTGAAACCATGGATTTATACAAACGGCCAAAAAAACCCCCCCGAACAATTATGTTCAAAACGAAGTCTAACAAGTGACCAATGAACGCGACGCGAAACCACACAAAGTATTATAGCGAATTCGGGGGACAACGCAACCACAGGAACTGCCGCGGCCGGGACGCGAACCCGTATCATCGCTAACCGCTCGACCAGTGGCGCCCCCCAGACATGTTTCATGGGGGGGGGGCCAAATGGGGCCACTGAAAATCTTGGGGTGGCACACCAAAACCAAAACCCATGACTGAATTTCGGGAATTCTATGATGCTGTTGTAGTATACTGTATAGGCTGGTTGAAAACTGTCAATAAGAAAGTTAAGAAAAATATACATTATTGATTTAAATGAACAGCACCTAATGTAAAATATCAGATAGAAGCATATTATGCATAATCAGAAGCATGTTCTGCATATGCGACTCGTGGCTGGGGGGGCCAGCGGGCGGGGGCCAGGGATAGCATCAGGGTGGCCGTGGCCACCCCTGGCCACCCCTTGGGGGCGCCACTGCGCTCGACTAAAAGGTCCGACCCATTAGGCGACTGCTTAACGTAGTCAGTTGGGGTGCGGGAGCCCCAGGTTCGCGTCCTGGCTGTGGCGATCCCGAAGGAAGGGGGCAATGTAACGATCACGGATGAATAGGCTCGGTAGCCCTTGGCTAATGGGTCGGACCCTTTGGTCGAGCGGTTAGCGCTTTCCCGAAGAAGTGGGATGGTGAGACCGTAAGGCCATTGGAAGCGTATGCGCCCAGAGGCGTGAAGGAGCTGATATGCTTAAGCGCGGGAGACATCGCTAGCCGCTCGCCTAAAGGGTCCGACCCATTAGCCAAGGGCTACCGAGCCTATTCACCCGTGATCGTTAGGATACAAAGAGTAATAGTTGACTATGATTACAGCTGCAGGTGTCCTGTCAGCAGTTTTACAGGCGTCTCTTTTACAACGGTGGTCTATGGGGAAAATGCTTTTGGGCCGCAGGGGATTTTTCGCAGTGGTTAGCGCGGTCGCCTCACAGCAAGAAGGGTCCTGGGTTCGAGCCCCCGGGTAGTCCAACTTTGGTGGGTCGTCCCGGGTCGTCCTCTGTGTGGAGTTTGCATGTTCTCCCTGTGTCTGTGTGGGTTTTCTCCGGGGGCTCCGGCGCCGTATCCAGGTCTACTATAATACATCCATGGACAGGACGTGGAAGCGGGGCAGGCTAAGCTAACTGCTAGCCCACGGCCCTGCCCGAGAGGAACCACCGAGGCGGTCTGGCGGCGGCCTCGCCTAGCGTCGACCGTGCAGTGTTTTTGTCTGCGCCTGTGTTTGTGTCGTCGTGTGGAGGGCGGGGAGGTGTATCGAAGGTGTCTGGCTGCAGAGCTGGTGTTGGATCGGCTGAGAGAGCCTGGTCTGCTACATCCGATAGGCCCAAGGACCACGGCCCTGCCCGGAGCTGCGCCTGAAGAGGAAACGCCGAGGGCGGTCTGACGGGATGCGGAGGCGGGGCAGGCTAAGCTAACTGCTAGCCCATGCAGACCGGCAGATCCCTCAGTCCTCCTGGCTGGTGTTCGTTCTCTGGACGGGGGAGTTTTGGGACTGTGTTGCAGTGGGTGGACTGTGTTGTTGGCTGTTTTGTTTTTTGTGCTTTGTTCTGTCTGTTTTTGTATGTTTGGGTGGTGTTGTTTTTGGGGGTTTTTGGATATGTGTTGTTGTCTTTTGTGCTGCACTGCTGTGAGCTGGGGGAAAGGGGATTTCGTTTCTTTTGTGCGCGTAGTACGTGAGCTGAAATGACAAATAAGTTGTCCCTGATTCCTGATTTGTATTTCTCTCAATAACCTGGTACTTTATCAGATGTGATGTGACCCATGGCTCTGCATGCAGACTAACCACAGCTTCAAGTGGGTGTCCATCATTTTTTCATGTTAAAAATGAGACATTAGGTTTAATTAAGTGTGTGATATGGATTAATATGATGTTTAATATTACCATAATGGATGGCTCAGTCTTCCTTCTCCAAAATACGCACGTTACCGCTGGATTCCCAGATGGCAAAGAATCTTTGGCCCACATATGGGCCACTTCTGCAGATATCTTACAGCCACATTTGGCCTTGAATGACGGCGTTGGCTCAAGGGGAGTGTGGCTGCCGCAACTCAGCCACACTTGGGCCACACTTGGGCTACATCTGGCCCACACAATATGTGCCGTAACCCAAGTCAAGCCCGGTTCATTACATTTGGGCCACGTCTGGCCCACACAACAGTTGCTAGTGCCATGAGTGAGCCATAAGTAGCAAAAAAAGTGCCCCCCGATTAGGCCCAAATGTGTCTGCTATCTGGGTTAGCATGACAGTGTTACAAAAAAATCTGCGACCGTCAGAAATGGTGACCTGCACATGAACACTTTGTGATCTTGAATGGAACTCTGATTTGCAATATGAAAATGAAGTGATGGCAGGATAACCGCCTTCGTGCCATCATCCCAGTTTTCGGTTCTAACGCACCAGCACACTGTCGATGGGATGTGTTTTAGCCGAGCAGTGAAATCCCACCAGCGGGACGGTTGGCACACACAGCCGTTACACACAAAATGTGTGCTGTGGCAAACGACTTGTCAGAACGGCTCGTGTGTTGTGGAGCATGTGCAGACTGAAAATCCAGAGGGCGGCTATCTGCCTGTGTTTCCCTAGCTACTATCTCCGAGATTCCCCTCTCTGAGACACACACCCACACCCACACACACACACACACACACCCACACCCACACACACACACACTCACACACACACACACATCCTCTCTGGTAGCTTCCTGGCTGGTTTCCATGGGATCGAGCTCATCAAAAGCTGCTCACCCGTATCATCAGTATGTTTGTTTGTGTGTGTGTGTGTGTGTGTGTGTGTGTGTGTGTGTGTGTGTGTGTGTGTGTATGAATACAGCACATGAAAGACTGTATATTTATTTCTGCTGTTACAGCGACTACAGCTGGATATGCAAACGCTGAAGTTCTCCAGGTCTTTTCAGAGCATCATATTCTGTCTTACTGATTTGGGCGAGACAGGAAAACACATGTCGGAGCACCGCCGCCGAGGGTTCGACTCGATCAGGTCTGTCCTGGCAGAGACAGCAGGAGGGTTCTATTTAGTCCCTTCTGTTGTTGGACGGCACTGATGAAGAGATGTGATGCACCTGAGGAAGAGGTAGTCTGTATTATCAGCCAGTCACCGGTGATGATGGTGGTTGTAGGCAGCGGCGTCGTAGTGGGGGGGGGAGGGGGGCTACCAGGGTCCAGAAGGGGGGGGGGCCCTCGGGAAACCTGGAATTAAGTTTGTTTTGGTTTGCAAATTTTTATTTCTAACAACAACTTCAGTTAAAAGTGGCTCAACACATCGGTTGAGGGACTTAAAGAAAATAGTGGAGCCTCTCTGAGGCCCCTCTCACCCCCCTCTGAGGCCCTTCTCACCCATCTCTGAGGCCCCTCTCGCCCTTCTCTGAGGCCCCTCTCACCCTTCTCTGAGGCCCCTCTCACCCATCTCTGAGGCCCCTCTCACCCATCTCTGAGGCCCCTCTCAGCCCTTACAGAAGTTGCAAAATGGTTTAGTCCGGCCCTCACGAGCGTCTCAGTGCAGCTCATCTAGTCCTGTCTGGAGTGACTGCTGACACGAGCGCGAGCGCAGAGTCACGTCTTTCCCAGAGAAAGCAAAACCTGGGTTCCAGAAAAGAAAAGAAAAGAATAAAAGGAAAGGGAGAAAAGGCAAAATGGGGGAAACAACGGTTGAGTAATTTCTTCCCAAAGAAAGGTGAGCTAGGAGCTTTAAAAAGAAGGGTGGCTAGCTAGCTAGCTAAAGAGGAAAGGGGCCCACAGAGACTGCTTATGTACAGGGCCCAGAATGTTGTGCTACACCCCTGGTTGTCGGTATAAAGACATAGAGAGAGAAGCTTATACAAGCCAAGGACACAAAGGACAACATGAACCATGGCTAAGAGGTTTGAACCGGGTCAAACTGTCACAACTCACACGAATAAACTCAAATTTGGCCCAGAGAGCCAGAGAGTAAGCTGGAAATATGTATTTGTAATGACAGGTCGTCCAGTAAGTTCTGTCATCTGTCATCCATCTGTCATCCATCGCACAGCAAATAGAAGGAAATCCTGTTGTATCGCTCAATCAACACAACAGAATGTGCGTTACACCCCTGGACGGTAGCCAGACCTGGTCCAGTCCAGACTCCTGTGTGATGTCGTGCAATTAGCGTTAGCATCCAAGCAAGCTGCATAGCTAATCAGCTTTTCGGGAGCAGATTGTAATCCAAAAGGGCCAGTCTTGGTTTCCCTTCTCAGCAAACTGCTTCCTTACCAGACAGCCGCAGCTCCCTCAGCGACGGAGAGGATAATGAAGGACTCAAACCCCCATCATCAGCTGGACACGTCCTCTCCTCTGTGTGTTAATGTGGGGGTGGGGTGATGCTAACATCTCCGCCGGGCCTTGGAGGCTGCGCTCACACTACACGCCCGAAGGCCAAGTTCTGACTTCTTCTGTTCAGATCAAAGGTTCTTTGTCTCCGTCTTCGGGTGAAAGGGGCTCGTCTCTGACGCAGCTGAAAACACACCGCCGCCCTGAACCGAGTCACCAACCAATCAGGAAAGACGTGTTGGGCGGCGTTCGGTTCTGGGAACGCTGGTCGACTGTGACGCCTTCAGGGTACACTTCAACAAAGACTTCTCCTTGAGGATTATTATTATTATGATGATGATGATGATATTAATATTACATATGTCCAGCTTACTTCTGGCCTTCCTGCACTCCACGTGGTGTTTTCCCTGATCCCACCTTACTTTCTTTAACTTAATTTAAGATATCCCAAAACATCCTACTGACATAATCAAAAAAGTGCTAAAGTAAAAGCGCAAGAAAGAGATTTTTATCATAAATGAGTGAATACAATAAGTGCTAAGAACAAGTAACAGGGTGGTAGTTCTTGGAGACAACCTGCGGTGAAAGATGGGCAGCGACTCCGCTGTCCTGACATCAGTGGGGAGTTCAGTCCACCACTGTGGGGCCAGGACAGAACAGAGCCGGGACCGGGTCGACTGGCAGCAGGGGCCTCTGAGCGACGGGGCAACCAGGCGTCCCGAGGCAGCAGAGCCAAGTGGTCGGGCGGGGGTGTAGGGCTTGACCATGGCCTGGAGATAGGAAGGAGCTGTTCCTTTCACTGCCCTGTAGGCTAGCACAGGAGTCTTAAACTGGATGGGAGCAGCTCCTGGGAGCCAGTGTAGGGACATGAGAAGGGGAGTTGTGTGGGAGAACTTAGGGCAGTTGAGCACCAGACAAGCTGCAGCTTTCTGAACAAGCTCCAGAGGTCTGATGGCCGACGCCAGGGCGCCACCAAGGAGGGAGGTGCCGTAGTCCAGCCGGGAGATGACCAGAGCCTGGATGAGCACCTGTGCTGTCTCGTCGGTGAGGAATGGGCGACTCCTCCTGATGTTAGAGAGGAGAAATCTGCAGGAGCGAGCAACCGATGCAGCAAACGACAGTTGCTCATCCAGGATCACACCCAGATTCCTCACAGTGCGAGTTGGCGTCACCACGGTGTTGTCATGGTGATGGCCAAGTCTCGATGTGGGCAACCTTTCCCCGGGAGGAACATCAGCTCTGTCTTGTCCGGATTGAGCTTCAGGTGGTGTGTCGTCATCCACTCCGAGATGTCAGTCAAGCACGCAGCAATGCGTGTCTTTACTTGTGTGTCAGAGGGAGGAAACCACAGCAAGCACAGTAAGCCACAGTAAACCACAGTAAGCCAGAATGACAGTGACCCACAAACACAGTAAACCACAGTAAACCACAGTAAACCTCAGTAAACCACAGTAAACCAGAGTAAAATGTGGTTTTCTGTGTTTGTACAAACGTTTTATCTGTGTCACATTTGAAGAAAAATCGGAATTGGACCTGAGTTAAGGCGTAGTTACATGGTAAACCAGGTGTTTTGAGATGTAAAAGGTGTCTTCAGGACATCCACCTGATGAAACCATCAAAAACGGACCACATTTCAAGTTATGCCAAGACCAAGTTTCAGTAAAAAAAAACAAACCTGCAGTTGTGTTCAACGCCTCACGCTGACATCTTCTGCCTCACTTTCACTCAGGCCAGTGATGCAGATTTCAGATCACTGATATAGATTTCAGATCAGTGATGCAGATTTCAGATCACTCATAAAGATTTCAGATCAGTGATGCAGGTGAAGACCAGATCAGTGATGCAGATTTCAGATCACTGATATAGATTTCAGATCAGTGATGCAGATTTCAGATCAATCATAAAGATTTCAGATCAGTGACGCAGGTGAAGACCAGATCAGTGACCCAGATTTCAGATCAGTGATGCAGATTTCAGATCACTCATAAAGATTTCAGATAAGTGATGCAGATGAAGACCAAATCAGTGATGTAGATTTCAGATCAGTGATGCAGATTTCAGATCAGTGATGCAGATTTCCGATCAGTGATGCAGATGAAGACCAGATCAGTGATGCAGATTTCAGATCAGTGATGTGATGAAGATTCCAGATCAGTGATGCAGATGAAGACCAGATCAGTGATGCCGATGAAGACCAGATCAGTGATGCAGACTTGGAGGTCGCCTGACACCAGCGCACAGAAATTCAAATAATATGAAGTGTAGGACGGGTTTCACCTCCATGTTTCTGGTTTTAGAAACGCACGTCGGCAAGTTTCCAAAGTTTCCATAGACACGCACCATGTGGGAGGTGCCCTTCCAGACGTCGTGGTGATGTCGCCAGGCTATCTGGACCATCACAGTGTAGAAGAAACCTCATTGATTGAATCATAATTCAATTTGGATACGTCCTTCTATATTTTGCTTTAATGTAATACATATTTCCCCTTGAATACGGAGTCGTTGACGTGTGTAACGTTATCATCGCTGTCATCACACACGGCTCAAAGTCTTTCTTTTATCATGTGGACTGAAGCAGAAATTTATGAATCCAGCGTTCAACACTGATTTTACAGTCTTCAGCCATGTGGTTAAATCGTGTCAAGGTACTTGAATAAACTGGATTTCCAGACTACTCCACCATGGCTCGGCAGGAAGCAGGCCTCCGTGACGTTCACTAAAACAGGAAGTGACCTGTAGGCAGCGCTGCAGACCAGAGAACATCCACCACTATGTGGACGAGTCAGGTTCTCCGTACACGTGTTCTGCTCGGATGTCTGGATCCACCGTGTCAGAGAAGGAGACGCTAGCAGGGCTTTACCACACACACAGCACTTGACCTATGACCCTGTCCCTCTATGTTTAACATGGAGTAGGGTCCCCTGTGTGGAGTTTGCATGTTCTCCCCGTGTCTGCCTGGGTTTCCTCCCACGGTCCAAAGACATGTAGGTCAGGTGAATCGGCCGTACTACATTGTCCCTAGGTCTGAATGTGTGTGTGTGGCCTGTGTGATGGCCTGGTGGTCTGTCCAGGGTGTCTCCCCGCCTGCCGCCCAATGACTGCTGGGATAGGCTCCAGCATCCCGGCGACCCTGAGAGCAGGGCAAGCGGTTCGGATAATGGATGGGTGGATGGTTAAAACTGGCCAGCTACCACCGCTTCTGCTCTGTCCTACTGCCTGTTTGCCCTATAAAGTTATATTTCACACCATCCTAGAAACCTTTCAAACCGCAAAGAGCTTCAGCGTGAAAGGGACTAATATACACAGACCACAACAGTGCAGGATACAGCTCTCACCGCTGGTCTAGAGAGATGCTTTGGATGGGAATCTGGCGTAAACTTCCCATTCTGCAGTTAAAACTTGGTGTTTCTACAAGTTTGCGCCGCGGGAGATGTCGTCTGTCTGCTCGCTGGCAGCGTCCCAGCAGATGCTGCCACGTTTTCTCCCCTCCCCTGCACCCCCCCCTCCCTCTCTCCTCCGGCCCTTGTGGATTCTCATCACTCCGTCTCCATGGCGACCGGCCTCTCGCTGGTTCCCAACACGCCGCTCTGTCAGAGGCTCACAGGGCTCTTCGTGCTGCCTCTGCTCGGCTGGCGGGAGGGCCCGCACACTCACGCCTTGTTTTCATGACCTTCCCGGAAGCGCTTGGCCATGCAGGTTTGTTTGTACAGTCCCGGATCACAGCCCCTGTCTCGCAAACAGGTAGACACGGCAGATGACAGTGGAGGGATCCCTCCTCCGGGACAGACGAGCGGTGGGGCTGAGACAATATGGCGGCAGATTTAGAAATAAAACACTAATTGTAGTTTTTCAGTGAAATGAAATGACATTTCTTTTGCACTTTTCTAGTTCTAGGGCACAAAGGGCTTTATATGAGATGTAGTTATCCACCGTAGTCACAATGGTCCCTTAAAATGACCATATTCTCCCTCCCTCCCTCCCGCCCTCCATCATGACCTCACTGGTATTTGCTGGCAGCCACACCAACATGCACCCTGGTTCTGCTGAATGACGGAGGCTAAGCAGGTGTAGGCCTGGCTAGTATTTGGATGGGAGACCACCAGGGAAAAAACAAGTTGCAGCTGAAAGTGGTGTTGGTGGGCCTGTAGGGGGCAGTCTCCCCTCTGCTCCTAATAAAAGCAACAAAAATCAAACCCCAGTGCAGTGACGGGGACACTGTAGGAGATGCCGTCCTTCAGGTGAGACGTTAAACCGAGGTCCTGACTCACTGTGGTCATTAAAGACCCCATGGCGCTTATGGCAAAGAGTAGGGGGTCCCCGGTGTCCTGGCAACATTCCCCACCTGGCTCTCTCCACCTGGCCACCTAATCACCCCCCCCCATGTAATTGGCTCAATGACTCCTCCCGGTCCACCTCCAGCTGATGTGTGGTGAGCGTTCTGGCGCAACATGGCTGCCGTGCACCACCCAGGTGGTGCTGCACATTGGTGGTGGTTGAAGTGAGTTACCCCCTTCACTGTGGAGCGCTTCATTATATTTCATATTTAAGTCATATGCTCGAGGATAGAATATTACACAGCCTTTTGAAGTGACGTAGGGATGCCCTACGTGGGTAAATAAGAGGTTGGGACGACCAGCGTGTTGACTTGCTGTCTGGGCTGCTGGTGCGTGTCACTCTCGAGCCTGACCGAGTGTTACGTCACATCCTGGGCATCAGAAAATTGCACGAAAGGCTGACGTGTAAAAGGCTTTTAAGCACATGTACGTGTCAAGGTTAGTGTCACAGATGACACCCACAGAAGAACACACCCGGATGAACAAAATGTTCCCCGCGAGTAGGGATGAACCAACATCACCTTGTCACTGACCAAAGACTCAAAAAACCGACGAAAGACTACATGTGTTAGTACTGAGTACTGAGTACATGTGTTAGTACTGAGTGCTGAGTACATGTGTTAGTACTGACCAATACCGAGCACCAACCCAACCCGTTACTCGTACTGAGCAGTGCAGATTTACACCATGGGCTTGGGGTCATGTTATTCATGACTTATTTAGGACATGTCACTCATGGCTTATTTAGGACATGTTATTCATGACTTATTTAGGACATGTTACTCATAGCTTATTTAGGACAAGTTACTCATCACTTATTTAGGACATGTTACTCATCACTTATTTAGGACATGTTAGTCATGACTTATTTAGGACATGTCACTCATCACTTATTTAGGACATGTTACTCATCACTTATTTAGGACATGTTACTCATGACTTATTTAGGACATGTTACTCATGACTTATTTAGGACATGTTAGTCATGACTTATTTAGGACATGTCACTCATGGCTTATTTAGGACATGTTACTCATGACTTATTTAGGACATGTTACTCATGGCTTATTTAGGACATGTTATTCATGACTTATTTAGGACATGTTACTCATAGCTTATTTAGGACAAGTTACTCATCACTTATTTAGGACATGTTACTCATGACTTATTTAGGACATATTACTCATGACTTATTTAGGACATGTTACTCATGACTTATTTAGCACATGTTACTCATGACTTATTTAGGACATGTTAGTCATGACTTATTTAGGACATGTCACTCATGGCTTATTTAGGACATGTTACTCATGACTTATTTAGGACATGTTACTCATGGCTTATTTAGGACATGTTATTCATGACTTATTTAGGACATGTTACTCATAGCTTATTTAGGACAAGTGACTCATCACTTATTTAGGACATGTTACTCATGACTTATTTAGGACATGTTACTCATGACTTATTTAGGACATGTTACTCATGACTTATTTAGGACATGTTACTCATGACTTATTTAGGACATGTTACTCATGACTTATTTAGGACATGTTACTCATGACTTATGTAGGACATGTTACTCATGACTTATTTAGGACATGTTACTCATGACTTATTTAGCACATGTTACTCATGACTTATTTAGGACATGTTACTCATGACGTATTTAGGACATGTCACTCATGGCTTATTTAGGACATGTTACTCATGACTTATTTAGGGCATGTTACTCATGACTTATTTAGGACATGTTAACCATGACTTATTTAGGACATGTTACTCATGACTTATTTAGGACATGTTACTCATGACTTATTTAGGACATGTTACTCATGACTTATTTAGGACATGTTACGCATGACTTTTATTTAGGACATGTCAATCATGACTTATTTAGGACATGTCACTCATGACTTATTTAGGACATGCTACTCATGACTTATTTAGGACATGTTACTCATGGCTTATTTAGGACATGTTATGCATGACTTTTATTTAGGACATGCTACTCGTGACTTATTTAGGACATGTTACGCATGACTTTTATTTAGGACATGTTATTCATGACTTATTTAGGACATGTTACTCATAGCTTATTTAGGACAAGTTACTCATGACTTATTTAGGACAAGTTACTCATGACTTATTTAGGACATGTTACTCACGACTTATTTAGGACATGTTACTCATGACTTATTTAGGACATGTTACTCATGACTTATTTAGGACATGTTACTCATGAGTTTTATTTAGGCCATGTTACTCATAGCTTATTTAGGACAAGTTACTCATGACTTTTGGTAACAGACTTTAGTCATGGGTAAAATCTCTGGTAGTGATACTCTGGTAGTAGTTTTAGTCATCGATGGGATATCTGATGTCAGTATATCCCTACAAGCGAGTGAGTTTGAATGTCAGTGTCAGAAAACAGACAAACTGAAGAGGCAGCGGTCTTTAACAAACTTCCATCTGGAAGTCTTTAGTTGTTTCTAGTCGGGGGCCTCATTCATCAATCGTTCGTACGTACAAATTTGCTCTTACACACCTATGGGATATTTTAGCCCTGAGGTTTGCCTGACAGACCAGTGTAGAACCTGGCTAACCCCTGAATTTGGACACCATTTGGCTAACACTGATGTCTTTGCAAGCCTGAGTGATTGCTCACTGCAAGAGGTAGACAATAGATGTTAGGGGGAAGGAATTACAGATAACCACGAGGCTTTGCTGCTACCTGGTTTTGCTGCTACCTGTCAGACAATTTGGAGGGCTAAAAAATTCTGTACGTGTGTAAGAACAAATTTGTATATACGAATGACTGATGAATGAGGCCCCAGATGACCTCCCTGAGTCAGTGAGTTGGCACGCATTGTATCATCAGCTAAAGACCGGCGACCTTCACAAAGCCACAAATCATCTGAATGTCATGGAAATTCAGCTCCGATCCCTTTATTATTTCCTTCACCTCTTGTGACACCAATCTGTAAGGTGGTTGAGAAAGGAGAGTAAAAGTTGCAGTGAAAGACTGAGGGTGGATTATGACCCGGTTTATCAGGCTAGCTGAGAACGCTATCATCTGCTATCTTTACTCAGCTTAATCAAACAAATGACCTTATGAAAACCCAGTCTCCCTGTGTGCATTCAGGCAGGATTCAAAAAAAGGACTGGTTGTTAAAATCCCTAGGGTTTGCACTGCAACAGGTTCAGTGGAGATCAAACTGGAGATGTCTGCCAAGGTGACATTGCCACCACCAGGACACATCATCAGTTGTGTACCTCAGCATCACAGGGTGTTTTGGCCTTTTATCACAAGACACCCTCCGCTGAGGCAGGCCCACCACAGGTTGATCGGTCCTGGGTGTGTGACCTGTGGTTAGCTGTTCACCCTGGCAGCCCAGACGGCGTCTCTCCTTTTGAGCCAGATCCAGTGGCTAGTCCTCTCAGCAGTGTTGGCTAGCTCTTTGATCACTCTCCTGTGGGCCTGCCCCCTGACTCCTAGTTCCCTCAGGAGTTTTGCTGTGGAGCTGGCAACAAAGCCCCTACAACCCACCTCCACAGGGCGCACCTTCACCTTCCAGCCTCTGTCCTCTGCTTCGGCTGCTAGGTTGGCGTACCGCAGCTTCTTACGCTCGTACGCTTCATCGACTGCATCCTCCCAGGGGACTGTGAGCTCAATGATGTAAGCGAGCTGGTTAGCATTGGACCAGAGGACGAGGTCTGGTCGCAAGGTGGTTGTTGCGATCTCTGTCGGGAAGATGAGCTTCTGGCCTAAGTCCACTCGCATTTCCCAATCCCTGGCTGAGTTTAGTGAGCCTAAGTTGGGAAGTGAAGGGTTGGCCTTCAGTTTATCCCCCTCTCGAATGAAAGCTGGGAAACGCCGGGGCCCTTCCTGGTTGTTGAAGGGTTGGGCATTGATGGAAACCCTCTTGCAATCGAGTTCAGCTGCCAAGCACCTGAGCACCTGATTGTGTCGCCAGGTGTATCTGCCTTTGGTAAGGCTGGTCTTGCAGCCAACCAAGATATGCTTGAGGGTTGCTGGGGCTGTACACAGGGAGCAAGATGGATTCTCTCCAAACCAGAGATTTAGATTTATGGGAGAGGGCAGGACATCATATGTGGCCTTGATGATGAAACTCAGCCTGTTTGATTCCATGCTCCAGAGCTCACTCCATGTGAGTTTCCTCTTTTCAACACCCTCCCACCTCATCCAGCGACCCTGTTTGGCTTGTGCTACGGCTTTAGAACATCTGGCTTCTTCTCCCTGTCGGCGGACCTCCTCAACCACCATAGTTCGCCGTTCGGTAGTAGTCGACTTTTGCCAGGTAGGTGTTTTTATTCCCAGGCCAAGGCTGCCTCTGCCTTGTTGAACATGGCCTACTACGTCTCGGTGGCGGAGGGCAGATTTCGCCTCCAGTACAGCTGCAGCCGGGGTCCATTTCTTCCCTGTTGCTAGGGTTGGAGCAACTCCTCTCACTATTGGGTCTCGGGATTCTGTGAGGGACATGTCCAGCCTCACTTTGGCACATTTGAATTCCTCAACCAGGCTGGAAATTGGCAGTGTGAGGGCTCCATTGCCGTAGAGTCCAACACTGCTGAGGCACCTTGGCAGTCCAAGCCACTTCCTCACCTGCGAGTTCACCAGCCTCTCCAAGCGATTGGCATGAGATAGTGAGACTTTGTACATAGTTATTGGCCACATGAGTCGGGGTAGCAGCCCAAACTGAAAGCACCAAAGCTTCAACTTCCCGGGCAGTGCAGTGTTGTTGATTTGCCTGAGGCCACTGATTGTATCCTGGCGAAGTTGCTCCAGTTGCTGGGTGTCTTTGAGGTCTGCATTGTACCACCGTCCGAGGCTCTTGATGGGCTTCTCCCGGACCGTGGGGATTGGTTGATCACTAATGCAGAACCGTTCATCTACTAGTTGGCCTTTGACAATGGAGATGCTGCGAGATTTGCTTGGTTTAAACTCCATTCGTGCCCACTTGATGTTCTCCTGGAGTTTCTGCAGCAGGCGCCTGGTGCATGGTTTTGTTGTTGCTATGGTGGTCAAGTCATCCATGTACGCCCGGATTGGTGGAAGACGCATGCCATTCCTGGACCTTTCGCCTCCCACCACCCATCGAGATGCACGGATGACGAGCTCCATTGCCATGATGAATGCCAGGGGGGAAATAGTGCAGCCCGCCATAATGCCTATTTCCAGATGTTGCCAAGTGGTGGTGGTGTTCTGTGTTGTGACACAGAACTGGAGATCCTGAAAATAGGTCTTGACCAACTCTGTGATATTTTTGGGGACATGGACAAAATCAAACGCCGTCCACAGGATCTTGTGAGGAACTGATCCAAAAGCATTGGCAAGGTCTAAGAAAACCACGTGCAGGTCTCTCCCTCCCTTTTTAGCCCTCTCTTGGAGGGCTAAAAAATTCTGTACGCGTGTAAGAACAAATTTGTATATACGAATGACTGATGAATGAGGCCCCAGATGACCTCCCTGAGTCAGTGAGTTGGCACGCATTGTATCATCAGCTAAAGACCGGCGACCTTCACAAAGCCACAAATCATCTGAATGTCATGGAAATTCAGCTCTCATCCCTTTATTATTTCCTTCACCTCTTGTGACACCAATCTGTAAGGTGGTTGGGAAAGGAGAGTAAACGTTGCAGTGAAAAACTGTGGGTGGATTATGACCCGGTTTATCAGGCTAGCTGAGAACACTATCATCTGCTATCTTTACTCAGCTTAATCAAACAAATGACCTTATTAAAACCCAGTCTCCCTGTCTGCATTCAGGACACATGTCAGATGTGCCCCGAGTCACTGTAACGTGGTGACAGGCTGAGGAGCTCCACTAGGTGAAAGTCCCGTGTGACGGACAGCCAGACCAAACCTGCAGCATGTGGCACAGTAAAGGCCTAGTCTGAATGAATTACACTGGAAGTGTACTCCAAATTAGTTTTGTTGCAGTTGTAAACACTTAAATGTCCAATCCTGGAGATTTTAATGCAAAAAACGTTTTCTCAACATTTTCTGTTAAAGACAATATTTAATCCATGAACATCCAAAATTGAATGCTTTTGTTGTTGCTCATAAAATGAACTACAAGCAAAATGGTTAAGGCAGGTAGAGTTGAGAGATTTTCAGAGATACTTTATTAATCCCTGTAGGGAAATTATGCTCTGCATTTAACCCATCCTAGCTGTGCAGCTAGGAGCAGTGGGCGGCTGCCTTGCTTAGGGCCCAGGGATCAACTCCAGGTCATCTGGCCATGCCTCGGTCAAGGGTACAGACGGCAGTATTAACCCTAACATGCATGTCTTTTTGATGGTGGGGGAAACCGGAGCACCCGGAGAAAACCCACCGCAGACACGAGGAGAACATGCAAACTCCACACAGAGGACGACCCCCATGGTTGGACAACCCTGGGGTTTGAACTCAGGACCTTCTTGCTGTGAGGCAACAGTGCTAACCACAGGGCCACAATGCTACTGAGCCCAAAGAAGAAGTGAAGTTGTTGTGTCTAGCCAGCAGATATGACAGAACAAGCTGGTAGAAGACCTTTACCAACAGATAGTACAACATCAATAAGTACACCTCAGGTTCAGCCAGGTTTTATGTTTATTTCTGACACAACAGCCCTGTTGACTCATTCAGTCTGAATGGATCTCAGTTATTTAGCAGCTCAAACAACACTGCAGATAAACCGTATCAAACAGGCTGTGATTTTAAATACATGAGTACAGCATGTGTTGTTTTTCCCAGGGGAAACTGACGGGTGAGAACCCAAACACACGACTCAAAGGCGGGGAGGTTCAGTAACACTCAGTTTAATCAGCCAACACGTGTTATACTTGCCACGACACAAGTCATACAGACGAACCCACAGGACAAGGCGAGTTCGGGGGAAAACAAAGCTGGGACCAGAAACACTGGGAAACTAGACACTAGAAGAAACACACTGTGGGAAGCCGGATGTGGGTATGTGTCCTGGTCACTGCACTGGCGCCTCCTCTGGTCGGTTGGGGCACCTGTTCAGGGGGAACTGGGGGGAATAGCGGGATCCTCCCATGCGCTACGTCCCCCTGGTGAAACTCCTCACTGTCAGGTGAAAAGAAGCGGCTGGCGACTCCAGCATGTATCGGAGGAGGCATGTGGTCGTCTGCAGTCCACTGACTTCCGGTTTCTCATACCAGTTTCCTGTTTGTTGACGTCGTTACGTCCACGATTATGAGGAATTGTCAGAGCCGGCCCAAGGCATAAGTGAACTAAGCGGCCGCTTGGGGCCCCCCAACAGCGCTTGAAATGTCAAACACAACATGTTGATAAATATATATATATTTTTGTGCGTGTGTGATATATCATATCAGTAGTAATCACCAAAAAACAAAAACTAAATATTTTGATATCATGTTGTTAACAGACTGACAAATTAATGCTACTGGTTTAATCATTTCTGCTGCCTGTGTCAGAGCTGGGGTCAGGTCCATGCACACCCGGATGTAAACCATCAAGAGCAGATGCCTGTTGTAGTGCACACAGTCAGTCTCAGCAAAGCACCAGCGATTAAGGAGCACTTCTTTGGGTTTCTATTAGCTCCTGAACCCATTGGTCTTGGCCTCTCTGCACTGATTCTAAAGAAGCTTGAAGAATTAACCATCCCTTCCCAGGACTGTAGTGGACAATTGTATGACTTGTGGTGCACATACCCTGAACCTCGTGATTTCAGATGCTGCCAAAGCATCCAGAGATGCTTCTTGTTTTTTTGGAAACATTGAAAAAATTTTCAGACTCTTCTCAGGTTCTCCTCAAAGGTGGGCCATCTTGCAGAAGCATGTGACCATCACGCTCAAGTCCTGGAGTGAAACGCGATGGGAAAGCTGCATCAAAAGTGTTGAACCGTTGCACTACCAAGCAGACAAGGTGAGAGAAGCTTTGTTGGAAGTCAGCGAAAACACTCATGACTCAACGGTGGAAGTTGAGGCCCACTCCCTTGCTGAAGAAATTGGCTCATTCAGATTTCAGGTTTGTTGTGTGGTCTGGCATGACATTCTGTCACAAATCAACACCACAAGCAAGCTCCTTCAGGCAGCCAACATGCAGCTTCACGTTGCAGTGGCTCTCATCCAAAAAAACAAGAACAATTTAATCAGTTAGAGGAGAACTGGTTTTAATGATGCACAGGTCTCAGCAAAAGAGATCCGTGAGCAAATGAACACTGAGGCCTTGCTGAAGGAGAAGAGATTGAGGACCACAAAAAGGATGATTGCCTATGAGGCAGCTGATGAGCCACAAGCTGACGCCTTGAAGAGACTGGAAGTGTCCTTTTTTAATGCTGTTGTAGACTGCAGCATTCAGTCCTTGGAGGATCGCTTTCAGTCTCTGGGGGAAGTCAGAGACAACTTTGGAGTGCTGCTGAATTTCAGCCAACTTGACCCACAGACACAGAGGGATCAATGTAGGCTTCTTGGGCAGAAACTCGCATATGGAGAAGAAGCGGACATTGATGGGAGTGAACTGGCTACAGAAATGGAGAGTCTTCCAGAACTCCCCCAAGCCAGTATGACAGCATTTGGGCTCCTGACTTACCTGTCTGAAAACCAGATTTGTGAGTTATATCCAAATCTTTGGGTAGCTCTAATGATAGCCTCCACTCTCCCTGTGACTGTAGCTTCTGCAGAGTGCAGCTTTTCCAAGCCGAACTTAATAAAACCATACTTAAGATCTTCCATGGCTCAAGAGAGATTGAGTGGACTGGCACTTATAAGCAGTAACAGTACAGTTGGCCGCGAGATCTCCTACAATGACATCATAAATGACTTTGCCCCCAGTAAAGCCAGGAAACAAAGATTTTAAGGAGAATGATAAATTAAAGCACTTTATTTTGGGATATTTTCCGAACCATTAGCACACATTTGAACACCATAGTTTTCCAAAAAGTTTTTATTCATCTCCATATTCTTTATTGTTATATTGTTAGATGTTAGAAGTCCCTCTGTTCATTGTATGTCATTATTTAAGTTTCTATTTAATTTATTTAATATTGTCTGTTTTTGCATTTGCATTTTATGTAAGAAAATAATTTATTTCTTTGTTACTGTTCTGCACTTTTGCATGGTTCAAACGCAATTAAAGTAGTTAACTTGTTCAGTAAATGCATTGTCTTCTGGTTTATTTGAAGACTTTCCAGCACAGTAGTAAGTCACGACAATGGTATGGTAACGATCAAGCATGGACATAATATTGTCGGTGGTGGGAGGTGGGTTAAGTGTGGAGGGTGGGCGGGGGGGGGCCCAAATCAAATTCTGCTTAGGGCCCCAGAAAGCCTTGGGCCGGCTCTGGGAATTGTGGACGTAACTTGATTTCTACAACTTGAAACTTTTCACCCGTTTGCCGGGGCATGTCGTTGACATTTATCCATGGTAAATTTACAGGCATCACGACAAATATGTCATTGTCAATGGCACACGCCAACAAACAGGAAACTGGTATGACCGCTGCGGTAGAAACCGGAAGTCAGCGGGGGGGGGGCACGCTGGCTAGTTAGACACAGGCAGAGCCCTAGAAAGAGAGGGTTACGTCAACTCCGTAGACGTCAACGGGCCAATTATATAACAGCAATGGCGGATCATGGGAGCCCCGGATAGTTCCAAACAGTGCGCATAGACTATGTGTCACGTTGGACTATATCCATATCTATATATAAATGTAACAATCTGAAAATATTGGTTAGTAGTTAGCAGAACTCGCGGCTGAGCAGTTCATTTAAATGAGCCGCCAAGCTTCGTTTGGAACTATTCGGCGGCTACAGGAACCACGTGACCCTCCCGCGTTCTGACCCCTCATTGACGTAACTCTCTCTTCTTCTAGGGCTCTGGACACAGGCGCTGATACTGAGAGAGGGGAACGATGGGGAACAGGTGGGAGATACACGGGGTTTACCGAGGACAAAACCAGGGGCCGGAACTGACCCGGCAAGACAGGGGAGAATTTCAGAATTAAACAGGAAGCACAACAGACAGCGACTAAGGCTGACTGACGGAAACTATGGAAGACAATTACTGCCGAGAAGACCTGACTGGACTGAACTGGAAGACCGACTTAAACTGGGAGACATAGTAAAATGACTGGGAGACCTTGTGACAGTGTGTGGGTGTGTATTAGCTGCCTCCAGTTAGCTTAACTAACTTGGGACAGATGAAACAGCATCCAGACACACAGCCTCAGTAGGCAAATATTGAGGCTGTTGAGTCCATTTTATTTGTATAACCCAATATCACAAATGACACATTTGCCTTAAGGGACAAGGCTGTCTCAAGGCTGTTGGTGATGACTGATAATTGATTGATAATGAAATCGCAGATGAAGACGGCATTATTCATTGCATCCGTTATCCGAGCCACTTATCCTAATTAGGGTCGCGGGATGCTGGAGATGGCACCGTAAATGAGAATAATGATTCTGATCATGATGCCTTTCTGTCCCATCAGGGAAAGTCCTACCCATTCAGAGGCTCCTTCCCCCCCATGTGGAACCCCTTCGCCATAATGGACTTCAACAACCTGTGGCGGACGATGGACGAGATGGGCAAAGAGGTAGAGAAATCTTCTCTCTCTCTCTCTCCCTCACTCTCTCACTCTTTCTCTCTCTCGTAGATGTCTGCATAACTCTTGTCCTGTGTTAGATCCCGAGGGAGGCTCCTTGGCGTGCTCCTCATGCAGAGGAGTGGGATAAGATGACCATGCAGCAGCTCTTTGACAAGACCTGTTGGACCAGGTGATAAACACTCACACGCCGCTCTGTTATACCCGACTACATACAGCACATAAAGTATTCATGTACTGATAAAATACTTGCCCAGAACGTGACAGGTATTTTTTGGTGGCTCATGCTCATCTTTATCACTGACGTGCAAAACAGTTTCTGACTCCTACGGAACTCATCCTCTATCTTACTCCTTCATCCATCCAACTCCTCCTCTGCGTAACTCCTCTCTTATCTATCTCTTCCAGCGCTGCCCATCGCTTCGCCAAGCTGTTTGTCAACGTAAATGTGACCTCTGAACCCCACGAGGTGTCAGCTCTCTGGTTCCTCTGGTATGTCAAGCAGTGTGGAGGAACCATGAGAATTTTCTCCACCAGTAACGGGGGACAGGTTGGTCTCACACACTTCGGTACATGTCAGTCTGTCTGATCGTCTTGTCTGTCTCTCGTCCCGTCTGTCTCTCTTTCTGTCCGAACAGACGGCCTACAGATCACTTTCAGAGTTCTGATCTGTCTTCGGTTTCCCTCAGATCAGTCCAACATAATGATTGCCTTCACCCAAGCTGTTTTCTTGGAACGCTGCAGGCTGAGTGCCTCTGTTTCCATGGCCACCGAGGAAGGGGGATGTGTTTGGGTAATTGAAGGATGTTGTTGTGAGCTCCATTGTCATTTCCTGTTTGCTCAAAGCCCCCCTTTGAAATGCACTCACGCTCTTTTCCAAGGATCCGACACCGCATTCGCCGCAGGTTTCCTTCCAGACAGAGTTAGTTGCCCAATATTCCGTCATTCTTTAACCTTCTCCCGAGTAGCGAATGTGGAAGCTATTCAAACAGTTAAGGATCAACAGGGGATAAAAATTGTACATACCAGAAATGATTCATTATCATGTAACCACCACAGTAAACGTCTCGTTGAGATGTTTATGATATTGAGGGACACATGGTGTCCTCCTGTGTAAAACAGTTGTGGGGGTTTCTAGCAGGCAGATTCCAGAGATCCTGCAGATTACTCAGTGTGTGTTTGTTATGAGGGTCAAGGGGGGGGGGGAGAGGTAGACTCCCACCGTAATGAGAAAGGTCACCTTCTATTGAGCGCCGTGAGACAGAGCTTTGGCCGGGACTAATCCCTCTCTGCCCCCTCCTCGCCCCTCCGCTTCCTATTCAACTCTCAGCGGTCATTTGCCATTCAGGGTTTCTAAAGACGTTTCGCCCTTAAGATTGGCCAACAGCGTGAGAGAAGTTTAAACATCAGAGTGTACAACACATCCTTCAATCAGACACTGGCTTGGCCCACAGTGAGGCCAAAGTATTTCCAGGCATGAACGTGAAAACTTTCAGATGCCTATCACTGGTTTGTCTCATAAAGCTCAGTTTTATGGGAACAGAGGATTTGGTCCACAAGGACTGGTTTATGTAACATACAGAGACTGTCCTGTGAGCGTAGCTTAGCTTCAATTAAGCCTTTCCAGGCCTCTTACATCTGCAGCGCTACGACACCAGCATACATGGATACTGAAGCCACAACCCATCTGTGCACTTACATGCAAACACATGTCCTTTCATCCTGTTTTTATCGCTGACCGCTGCTGAAGCTCATAAAACGAACTACAAGCAAAAAGTTTGGGTTCTGGTACCAGGAAAAATGACAAGGTGCATGGTGTTTTCCATCTTCGTCAAAGCGGCCAGATGATGAAGAAGAAGGCAGGTAAGTGTTGAGTGTGAAGAAGAATTGAAGGTGTTGTGTCTAACA
This sequence comes from Lampris incognitus, assembly GCF_029633865.1. Lineage (NCBI taxonomy): Eukaryota > Metazoa > Chordata > Actinopteri > Lampriformes > Lampridae > Lampris > Lampris incognitus. Next base: position 55,124,518 of record NC_079221.1, on the reverse strand, counting down.
AGCAGCTGTGACAGAACAAGCTGGTGGAAGACCTTTACCAACACACAGTACTACATCCATAACCAGGTTTTATGTTTGTTTCTGACACAACAGCCCTTCTGACTCTCACCACCTACACAGGACACACACTGGTACAGTAAAACCAGCAGAATCGGGACTGCGGCTTTAAATCAAGCCTCAGGAGAATGGGACAGTCGTTCAGCAGTGGTGCGGCAGACATCAAGTTTGGTGTTGCCCAAGGGTCATAACCTTTTACCTCTCGCTCTCCCCCCGCAGGAGAGGAAGTTTGTGGGCGGCTCCAGTCAGATCAGCGAATGCATGGCCAGAGAACTAGGGGACGGCGTGAAGCTCCAGTCTCCAGTCTGCAGGATCGACCAGACTGGTGACATGGTGGTTGTGGAGACGGTCAATAAACAGACGTTCGTGGTCAGTTTCTGCAGCACAGACCCACAATCTATATACACACTGTACCCCTGATCGACAGCACACATCCACCATGCTAACATGCCAACACCCGTTAACACGTGAACTGCACTATCGGTCCATCATAAGGCTTTTTCAGACATATGATTTTAAATGTTGCATGATCATCAGATTAATATTAGCATGTATTATGTATTTAAATGCACTCTGACTTAGCATTAGGTTTTTATTTAAAGGATTTGACCGGGTAGTCTTCTCCAGCAGTTTTTAAAAAAAATTTATACGGTGCTGAAAAAGCATGCATGTGCTCAGGAATCCATGCAATATAATATGAGCAACTTCCGCCAAAAGCAGTTTTATTCAAAGTCAATTATTCTCATTTAGAAAGACTTTATAAAAGGTCTGTGAAAGCGGGAAGAAAGTGGAAAAAACAGGAGGTTCTGCAACGTCCATCCAACAGACATTAAGACACAGACAATAACATGACGGAAGTTGTTTTTCTAACAAGATATTAGTCTTGAGTTTCCTCCCTAGGGTGTTTGGGCTCAGCCTTAGAGATAGGGTGAGGAGCTCGGAGTAGAGCCGCTGCTCCTTTGTGTCGAAAGGAGCCAGCTGAGGTGGTTCAGGCATCTGATCAGGATGCCTCCTGGGCGCCTTCCTTTGGAGGTTTACCGGGCACGGCTGATGGGGGGGAGACCCCGGGGTAGACCCAGAACTCGCTGGAGGGACTACATGTCCAATCTGGCCTGGGAACACCTTGGGATCCCCCAGGATGAACTGGAGGGCGTTGCTGGGGAGAGGGACGTCTGGAGTGCCCTACTTAGCTTGCTGCCACCGCGACCCCAGCCCGGAGAAGCGGCTGATGTTGAAAAATGATATTAGCCTGATTAATCTCTCTTAATGAGACTTTTCCTTCCATGTTCCAGTTTCTGTCTGAAGAGCCCTGATCCATGTTGACAATCTGCTGCTCAGCCTTAATCGTCCCTCCAACTTCCCTCTTCTCCAAAACACACAGGCCTCCTCATGCATGCTCGTTCACTCCAGCAAGACGATTAAACAGGGCAGATTCAGTGCTGAGAATTCTCTTTTCACTCGTTTTTCTGTGGAGACTAAAACTTCCCCAGCATATCATTGAGCATGCAGATTGTTGAGCATGCATCGATACACTTCCCCAACACACATTTAGGTCTGTCCGTCGTCAGTGTGTTATAACTCAGGTTAAGGTGTCAGCATGTCAAAACAGCCCCTCTGTTGTCTTATGGGTCAGAATGACCCATAAGACATTTAACAGCAGAGAAAAGACTCTAGGTGATCTTTCTTCAACCTGAAATGTGATGACTTTTCCTACAGGGACCACAACATTAGAA